>NC_083419.1:7025000-7325000 GCF_020745735.1 Hemiscyllium ocellatum
CTAAAAGGTCTTCCCTTTACTCTAAGCTTGTGCTCTTGAGTCCTCGTCTCTCCTACCAATGGAAACATCTTCCCAATATCCACTCTGTCCAGGCCATTCAGTATTCTGTAAGTTTCAATTTCCCCCCTCATCCTTCTAAACTCCATCAAGAATAGACCCAGATCCCTCAAGCGTTCCTCGTATGTTAAGCCTTTCATTCGTGGGACCATTCTTGAGAATCTTCTCTGAACACGCTCCAGGCCAGTACATCTTTCCTGAGATATGAGGCCCAAAACTGCACAGAATACTCCAAATGTGGCCTGACCAGAGCCTTATAGAGCCTCAGAAGTACACCCCGCCACTTCTTCTGGCTCTGTAAAAAATCATGCCTCTATGTCCTTGTTAAATCTTTCTCCTGTCATCCTAAACATTTGTCTCCCACCTTAGGAAAAAGACCCTTATCCATGCCATTCGTGATTTTATAAACCTCAGCCTCTGATGCTCCAGTGAGAAAAAGCCCCAGCCTGTCTTTACAGTCAAACCCTCCATTCCTGGCAATATCCTAGTCAATCTTTTCTGAACCCACTCCTATTTAATAGCAAGGTGACCAGATTTGTACACAGTATTCTAGAAGACGCCTCATCAACATCATGTACAGCCTTAACATGATATCTCAACTTATATACCCAAAGAACTGAGCAGTGAAGGCAAGCGTGTTAAATGCCTTCTTAACTATTATGTCCACGTGTGAGGCAAATTTCAAAGAATTAGATACCTGAACCCTTCAGTCTCTATGTTCTATAACACCACCCAGAAACCTACCATTAATTGTATAAACCCTGCATTTGTTTTGTTTCCAAAATGCAATACATTGCATTTATCCAAATTAAACTCCATCTGCCACTCCTCAGCGCATTGACCCAATTGATCCAGATCTTTTGGTAATTCTAGATAACCTTCTTCACTGCCCACTACACCACCTCTTTTGGTGCCATCTCCAAACTTACTAACCATGCCTCCTAAATTCTCATCCAAATAATTTTTGTAAATGACAGGCAAAAGTGGAGCAAGTACAATCCCTATGGAGCACCGCTGGTCACAGGCCTCCAGCCCGAAAAGTAGCCCTCCACCACCACGCTCCGTTTCCTACTGTCAAGTCAATTTTCTAACCAATTAACAAGATCTTCCTGAATCCCATGTGATTCACACACTAGTCTACCAGGTGGAACTTTGTCAAAGGATTTATAAAGTCCATATAAACAATGTCTATCACCCTGGCCTCATCAATCTCTCTGGTTACTATATCAAAAATACTCAGTGGCTCAGTGGTTAGCATTGCTGCCTCACAGCACCAGGGACCCACGTTCAACTCCAGCCTCAGGTGACTGTCTGTGTGGACTTTGCATGTTCTCCTCATGTCTGCATAGGTGTGCTCCAGTTTCCCCCCACAATCCAAAGGTGTGCAGTTAGGTAAATTGGCCATGCAAAATTGCCCATAGTATTCAGGGATGGCTAGCTACATTAGTTGGGGTAAATGTAGGGGAATGGGTGTGGGTGGGTTACTTTTTGGGTGATTGCTGTGGACTTGTTGGGCCCAAAGGCCTGTTTCCACACTGTAGGGATTCTCTGATTAGCCATCTTCCAATCCTCTGCCACTTCCCCCATGATTATAGATGTTACAAATATCTCTGCTCAGGGTCCCACAATGTCTTCCTTAACTTCCCACAACATCCTGAGATATGTTTGATCAGATCCTGGAAATTTATTCACCTTTAGGTTTTTCTAAGACCTCCAGCATTTCCGCCTCTGTAATGTGAACTGTTTACAAGCCATCAATGTTTATTTGCCCAAGTTATCCAGGCTCTATTGCTTTCCTCACAGTAAAATCTGACACAAAGCATTCTTTTAGTATCTCTTTCATCTCCTGAGTTTCAACACATAGACGACCTTGTTGATCTTTAATTCCTATTGTGTTTGCCTGCAGGTTCATCTCCGGTGTTGTGAGGGTTGTTCATTGTGGACAGGAAATTGGCACTAGGTACTAGAACCAGTGCTGACACAATAGACTGAGTTGCCTCCTTCTGTGCTATACCAATCCTATGATTCTGTGACTGTCACTCTGTGCTATATTGAGGGACCTGGCATCAGTCTTTCTGCTCCCTGTGTCTTGGGTCTTGGATTGTCTGGGGTATGAAACCAGAGAGACTGCAGAGTCTAGGCTGTTGGCAAGATTACATTTTTAAGTTCAATACAATGCTGTACACTGAATCATCGCTCTCCAGAGTTTACTGTTTTACATAACTACCGATGCAGACTGATTATTTAGACATAGATTTGCATTAACCCCTAAGTTGACAGCTTCTCTCAAGTACCTGTATATCACTAATGTACTCATACATCATTTCCCATTGTCAACAAACACAGAGAATGCTGGAGAAACTCAGCAGGCCTGACAGCATCAGTGGAGAGAGAAACAGGATTAATGTTTTGACGGAGATGGAAGGGAGCTAATGGCAAGGAGGCCTACTGTAAAAGACAAAAGGGTGGGGAAAGAGAAAAACAGATATCAATGTGTGTGATTGGAGCTGGGAGAAAAAGAGAATGGGTCATTGCCCCTTGCTCACAGAATTAATTGTTTGCAGCAATCTCCTGCAACTTGGTCCCAGCTCTCTGACCATTTCTTGTAGATGCACCTTAGGAAGCATCCTATTCAGATGCTTCGCAGCTTGGTATGGCAGCTGCTAGGCCCAAGACCCCAGGAAATTACAGAGTTGTGAACATAGCCCAATCCATCATGAAAACCAGCCTTCCATCCATTGACTCCATCTACACTTCCCACTGCCTCAGGAAAGTAGCCAATATAATCAAAGACCCCTCCCATCCTGATTATACTCTCTCCCACTCTCTTCCACAACCACCTCTTGAAGGAGCAGTGCTCTGAAAACTAGTGCTTCCAAATAAATTTGTTGGACTATCACCTGGTGTTGTGTGATTTTTAACTGTCCAACACCGACACCTTCAAATCATGATTTGTCTGGATAGCACACAAGGTACAAACAATGACTGCAGATGCTGGAAACCAGATTCTGGATCAGAGGTGCTGAAAAAGCACAGCAGTTCAGGCAGCATCTGAGGAGCAGTAAAATCGATGTTTCGGTCAAAAGCCCTTCATCAGGAATACCACACAAAATAATACTTTTCATTTTATATCGGTCCATGTGACAATGAATGAAAAAAAATGAGATCAAATCAAATCTCATACAAGACTGAGGATCTCCATTCTCCAAGTTTCTGTTTGCTCTTGGTTAATGTTTGAATCATTATAGAATACCAGCTCTTCAGGTTGTCCTCCAATGTGAGTTTCCATTGCAAGGAAACCAAGGATTTCCTGTTCTCCCTTATCAGGCTAATCTCTATCTCTGTGAGATATGATCTCAATTGCTGAGTTTCCTCCAGGATAGTTCCTTCCAATTCTGATCGTGGATCCATATTTAGTTCTCTGGCTGGAACTCTGGTAGTTCACAAACTCTGGGATGTGGCTGTCATTCTTAGTTTGGATAGTTCAGTATTCCTCCTCCCATTCCTGTAGACTGTCTCCACTGCTGAAAGACTCAAAATGAGTAAGGGTGGGAGATATACCCATGGAGGCGAAAGTGGGGACTGCAGATGCTGGAGATCAGGGTCCAGAGGCAGGAGAGTTGATGTTTCAGGCAAAAGTCCTTCATCAGGAAGAGCTTTTGCCCGAAACATCGACTCTCCTGCTCCTGGATTGCTGCCTAAGCTGCTGTGCTTTTTCAGCACCACATACTCGCGATATCCATGGAGCCTTTTGCAGGACAGGACCATTGTCTAGTCTGTGGGATGCTAGTTTGGTCAGGCCAAGCCATCTTGAGTAACGCATTGATTATCTTCACATTCCTTTAAGCCTCTCCTGTGAATATTTCAGTGATGTGCTAATACCTATAGGAACCTTGTAGAGCTATTCAAATGTAATTTGCTCACTGTGGGGCATTATTCTAGGATTGTGTGTTCCAAAAGTTTCCTTGAGCTCGCGAAGCCCTTACTGAGGGTTTTATTGCATGGAAGTCTCAGATAGGTGGCTGATGGATGTTTAGTCTCCTACATTAATTAATACAAATCTGGTGGTGATGTTGGAGGTGATGTGAGGGTGAGTGGGGACCTGATTTGTTGCAGCAAAATTCCAAAAGTTTCTTATCATAAATTTGACAGTTAATCTTGCCAAGGCTTAACTGTTGACCCGCTTTTAATCTTTAAAAACTAATTGGAAGTTAGCCTCATCCATCAATCTCAGAATTGTTACAGAGCAGTTGGAGGCCATTCGGCCCACCCTTAAATGAATTTCAGTCCCTTCTGCTAATTTCTGCTTTTTCCCTATTTCCCTGCACACTGTTTCTCTCCAGGTAATCTGCCAATGTCCCCTTCAATGCCTCAATTGACCCTACCTCCATCACATTTCCAGGCAGTGCATTCCTAACAAGTCACTGTGTGAAAAAGCTTTTCCAAATTTTACGCCTGCTTCTTTTGTAGATGGTTTTAAGTCTATGCCTTCCTGTTTGTGTCCCTTTTATGAGCAGGACCGGCTTCACCCTCTCTACCCCACCACACCTGTGCATGATTTTGAAAACTTCTATCAAATTTCCACTGAGCATTCTTCTCTCCAAAGAGAACAGTCCCAATGTCTTCAATCTATCCTCAGAACTGAGTCAGAGGTAACCGCAAGCTGTCTGAAGGACGATTCAGTTGCCCAGAATAAAGTACAAAAAATAACTCATCAATCACATGCAAAAAATTACAGCTGTGACAAATAGCCAGAAACAAACCCAAATTGGGCAAAATTGCTGTTATTTACGAACAGCTTTCTTTTTCCAGGGTCCCTTACTTTTATTCTTTGCCGAGATGGACATGAATTCATTATTAACAAGTCCTTTTCTCCCTTTAATGATTTAATTTATTTCAAAATACCTTATGGAAACCTTATACCTTTGTAAAAACCTCTTTATCTTAAGTTGAAAATCCCACAATTTACTACCATTAGTTTCTTACGCCTTCATATGTCCCTTCAGATCTTGACGAGTCACCTTTACTTAATCTATCTCACATTGTTCTCCTTCACATATTTCATTCTCTCAATGATATTCTGTCTGCTGAAAGTTTCCTTATTTTGATCCATTCCAGTGTCTGTCATGTCTAAGACCTGCTCATCATGACCATTTTGTTCAGCTAATCTTAATTCCTATCGAACTGTTGAATCATGGTTCACTGAAGTAACCTCTATTCAACATACACATAATAATTAACTTGATACTCCAGCAGATTCCTAACTCAGCAAGTTTGATTGAAAAACCAACAGTTTTACATTATAGAACATAGAACATAGAACAGTACAGCACAGTACAGGCCTTTCGACCCTTGATTTTGTGCCAGCCTTTTATCCTACTCTAAGATCAGACTAACCTACACACCCTTCATTGTACTCACTTCCATATGCCTATTCAAGAGTCACTTAAATGCCTCTAATGGCGGTTTATTTTAAACTATCTGTCACTAGCTCTCCCAGGTTTGCAAAAGGTATTGCCTTTCCTATGGGCAAGCTTTCTTTTAAGCATTTGAGGTACCTACTAGCTCCCCATATTCTTGGATCAGTTTATTCCTGAGGTGTTGCAGGGAATGGAGGGTTTTGAGTTCTAAGGAGAGGCTGGATAGGCTGAGACTTTTTTTCACTGGACCGTACGAGGTTGAGGGATGACCTTATAGAGGTTTGTAAAATCATGAGAGGTATAGGTAAGGTGAATGGCAGGTGTCTTTTCCCTCAGGTTAGGGCCATTCAAGACTAGGGGCTATATGTTTAAGATGACAGGAGAAAGATTGAAAAATGACATGATGGGAAACATTTGTGCAAAGAGTGGTTCTTGTGTGGAATGAGCTTCCAGAGGATGTGGGTACAGTTGGAACGTTTAAAAGACATTTAGGTAAGTACATGAATAAGAAATGTTTCAAGAGATATAGGCAGGTGTGGCTAGTTTAATTTGGTATTATGGTTGGACCAAAGGGTCTGTTTCCATGCTATATGACTCCATGACCATGACTCTATGAATTGTCATTGGCATTCAGAAGAGCCATAAGAGTCCCATTTAATCTCTGAACCCACCCTAGTTGCCCAGGGAGCAGCCAGGTGTCAATAACATCGCTATGGGTCTGGCATCACATGTAACTCAGACTGATTAAAGACAGCAGTTTTTTTCCCCTAAAAGGCAGTAGTGAACCAGGTGTTCTGGATGTAGGTTTGCTCGCTGAGCTGGAAGGTTCATTTCTAGATATTTCGTCACCCTACTAGGTAACATCTTCAGTGGACCTCCGGGCGAAGCACTGTTGATAATTCCTGCTTTCTATTTATATGTTTGGGTTTCTTTGGGTTGGTGACGTCATTTCCTGTGGTGACATCATTTCCTGTGGTGACATCATTTCCTGTGTTTTTTCTCAGGGAGTGAAAGATGCGATCTAACTTGATGTGTTTGTTGATAGAGTTCCGGTAGGAATGCCATGCTTCTAGGAATTCTCATGCGTTTGGCTTGTTCTAAGTTGGGTGTGTTGTCCCAGTCGAAGTGGTGTCCTTCCTCCTCTGTATGTAAGGATGAACCAGATGTGTTTTTCCCCAAACAATCAGTTACAGTTTCAAGGTCATCATTAGACTCTTCAGTCCAACTTTTTATTGAACTCAAATTCCACCAGAATTTGAACCTGGGTCCTCTGAATGTTACCTGTGTCTCTGGATTAATAGCCTAGTGATAACACCACTGGTCATTATGTCTCCTCAGTATAGTGATCACCAGCCAAAAATAATCTAAGACATTGAAATCTTGAACAATTTCCAGTACAACAAAGCTGTTATTTTATCTGTTTCACAATAAATTCATATGTACACTGAAAATACTGTTAATTTCGAACACAGTAGATCTCTATAAAACATCCAGATTGTGTGTTTGGAATTCCTTTAGTATAATACTTTTACCCTGCTATGACCACTCTGTTTTCAATTCATTCATCAGCTGTGGGAGATGCCAGCATTGTCAATATTTATTGCTTATTCCTATTTACATTTGAGGATATGGTGTTTAAACTTTCTTAAACAACTGCAGTTGGTCTAAAAAAGCTGCACTCAAGCTTCTATTAGGGAGAGAGTTCCAGGATTTTGAATGCCTGTAAATGAAGCAGCAATGATATGCTTCCAAGTCAAGATCGTGTTTGGAACTTAAAAAGGAAGTACCTGGAACATGTTTATGATATATGTGATTGGTTATAAGTTTACCTTCTTCAAAAAAAATCAGAGCTGCTTTACAAACCTTGCACAATATCTTGACTTATTTAAAAGCAGAATATTAGCTGATTTATTTATTAATGCTTGAGAAAGTTCTGTTGCATAATGTATGCTGCAACTATCTTGTGAACAGTGATTTTTGTTCAAGGGTGAATTATTGTTTGCTCATTCAAAAGTCATTTTGTGCTGTATCTGTAGGATTAGGTGAGGACGGGTCACAGTCCCTACTTTTTAACCCTCTCTTGGTCAGTCACAGTAATTGTTTTCACTTGTTTTTATTAATATGTGGTGGATTGATGAATAGCGTATGACATATATCATATTTTGGAAGTTGGATTTTAAAATAGAGGGAGATGGATCAGAGAGTAGAATCCCTACAATGCAGAAGCAGACCATTTGGCCCATTGAGTCCACACTGACTTTCTGAAGGGGGTCCCACCCAGACCCGCTGACCTACCCTATCCTTGCATTTCCCATAACTAATCCTCCTAGCCTGCACATCGCTGGACACCATGGGCAATTTAGCATGGTCAATCCAGCTAACCCGTGCATCTTTGGACTGTGGGAAGAAACTGGGGCACCCAGAAGAAAGCCACGCAGACACAGGGAGAACGTGCAAACTCCACACAGATAGTCCCCCACAGGGGAATTTGAACCTGGGTCCCTGCTACTGTGAGGCAGCAGTCCTAACCATGACCAACTGTGTTACCCCATAATGTATGTCAGTTCTGAGAAGATTTTTTGACTGAGTCAGAAAATCTTTGAAGCAGTGATCTATGTGCATCAATTCGAACAACAAATGTGACTGCAGTTAATTGCTGGGGAGAACTCGTGTCATGTTAATGGACAGAATGGTTATAATGCTGAGTTTACAACAGAGCAACAAGGCTTTTATTAAAATTTGACTTCAGAACAGAAGGTTTAGTTCAGAAGGGAGGGCAGTTTCCTCCCGTCAGACAAGTTTGGTTAGAAATCTGCAAATTTAAAATGTTTAGGTCATCAGATTTGTGAAAGGTTCACACCTGCTGACTGGAAAAAGATCATAAGGTCATCGGGCTATTAAGAAGGAAGACAGTGTATTAGCTTTTATTGGTAGAGGGATTGAGTTTTGGAATCATGAGGTCATGTTGCAGCTGTACAAAACTCTGGTGTGGCCGCTCTTGGAGTATTGTGAACAGTCTGGTACCACATTATAGGAGGGATGTGGAAGCTTTGGAAAGGGTTCAGAGGAGATTTACTAAGATGTTGCCTGGTATGGAGGGAAGGTCTTATGAGAAAAGGCTAAGGGACTTGAAACTGTTTTGATTAAAGAGAAGAAGATTAAGATGTGACTTGAGACATATATGATAATCAGAGGGTTAGATAGGTTGGACAGTGAGAGTCTTTTTCCTCGGATAGTGATGGCTAGCATGAGGGGGCATAGCTTTAAATTGAGGGGTGATAGATAGAGGACAAATATCAGAGATAGTTTCTTTACTCAGAGAGTAGTTGGGACATGGAATTCCTTGGCTGCAACTGTAGTACTCTCACCAATTTTAAGGGCATGTAAATGGTCATTGGATAAACATATGGAGGTTAGATGGACTTCAGATTGGTTTCACAGGTTGGTGCAACATCGTGGGCCTGTACTGCGCTGTAATGTTCTATGTTCTATAACTACAGTTATAGAGAAAAGAAGTTATACACAAAAGAAACTGGGAGTAGTCACTAAAATACCGGGAGTGAGATAGGAGGAAACTCTGCTTTGCTGTTTGCGTTAAGATCTTTTAAACTGTTTTCTGTACAAAAATATACACACTATAGCTTTCTTTTCTTTTTGTGTATAATAAGCTAAATGTTCTTTGTTAAAGAACATCTCCAGCCTCATGTGAATATATTCCAGCTACTGAACACTATGGTAACCAGCTGGAAAAATTAAATGTCGGACCTATCAATTTTGAGTTCATTCAGGATTGGACTTGTCCAGTATATCCAGCAGCTGGCATCATCAGTCACTTCAGTTCACTTAGTCAACCAGATCAAAAATGGTTTTCTTGAATGGAGAAAAGTGTAGTTTTATTACCTCCTACCAGGAACTCCCTACCCCACACAAAAAAGAAGACCTTAAGTACACAGAGTGAAATGGAAAATAACAAACCTACAAAGAAATGGGAGGGGAGTCTAGTACAGACTAGAAGCTAAAGGCATATGCAGTTACAAATCTGAAAGAGTCCCCTGATTGTGTGAATGAAAACTCCTGAGTCCAACTGTTTTACAGTTCTGAGGAAGGATCACTCAACCTGAAATGTTAACTCTGATTTCTCTTCACAGATGCTGCTAGACCTGCTGAGCTTTTCCAGCAATTTCTGTTTTTGCCTCTGATTTACAGCATCTGCAGTTCTTTCTGATTTGGTTTTGCTGTTATCCTGTTCCTTCCCTGGCAGGGCAGTCTGCAGATCCTGAGTTCTCAGTGAATGATATTTCTTTCAAGTTGCCTTTTGCATTAGTTTCTGTAAGTCAGCAAGAGAGAACACAAGAGAAAAGCTCCCAGTATCCTTGCTGCTGTCAGTCCCTATTGTCATTTCTCCCCTTTTTTTGATCAAGCATCGCAGCTATTCCTTTGCAGATTCTGGTAGATGTGTCGTCAGTTCAGTTCAGGCTGGAACACATCATCCTCTTAACATATGCAGTTATCAGGCAAGTCAAATGAGAGAGATAAATTTCTTTTTCTCATTGTATTTTAATGCTATTGATTAAAATATTAATTCCAACATGTGTAGTTTTATATAATGTGGTTGCCTGCGCTTGTCAGGTGAGAACAGCAGTCATTCTAGGTCAGCAATATCCTCTTTAAAATCATCCTTCGTCCATTGAAGACCCAAGTATTAAAATTAAATGATAGAAGTTAAATCTTGACTGTCTGTTTTCACGACAATCATAATCATTTGATTAATATTGCATAATTTGGAAGGAGTTGCATTGAAATTAATCTTATGAAACATTGAAAATTAATTATCAATTATTAATTTAAGCATACAATTTTAAGCAGAGAATGGTGAGTGAGGGCAGGATAGGGGCTGAAGAGTGAATGGGGGTGTTGGTAAGAGCTGGGTCTCCATACCCACAACAACATTTCCATTCCACCTCTCCCCCTACCCTCCCCCCAACCTTCTACTCGACTTCCTCACCCACATCTCTCCAAACCCCACTTCCTGGTGATGGATTCCTTGGTCAGAAACTGAATACCTTTGAATGATGAATTGTCTCACTGCCACTGGTTAAGTCCCAGCGGTGGCAGGAAGCAGCCTTAAGTCATATCAATTTCCGACTTAATGGCATCCAAGTGCACCCTCTAGCCTTCCTGCCCTGGACTCTCAGGTGACTGGATCTTCATCCCTCACTCTTGCACCTGACAAAAAAGACCTCCCGACGTTTAAACCCACCTCGGGGGAGGGGACTGTGGTGGAGGAATGAAATTCCTCAAACAGCCTCAGTTTAATGTCTCATTTCAAAGACAACAGTTGTCTTTACAAAGGGGATGAATAGAAAACTCAGTCAACATTACTTTAACATTGGGCTGGGCTTCCTATGGGAAGTAGGAGAAAGTGAGGACTGCAATTGCTGGAGATTAGAGTCGAGAGTGCGTTGCTGGAAAAGCACAGCAGGTCAGGCAGAATCCAAGGAGCAGGAGTATCAACATTTCAAGCATAAACCCTTCATCAGGAATGAGATGCCTCACTCGATTCTCCTGCTCCATGGATGCTGCCTAATCAGCTGTGCTTTTCCAGCACTGCACTCTTAACTATCCATGGGAAGTGTCGGATCTTCCTTGATTTTAGAAGTTTTCCTTTTTAAGGCGATAGTATCAATGGTGATGTGGTAGGATAACAATTTTAGGCACTTATAAAAGTCTGACTGACAACAGCAATGATCCAAATAAGTTATTGTACTTTGTACCCCATTTGACAAATGCCTCTCACTGTAGTGAGTTGGCCATTGCAACTATGTTAAATATTTCTCTGTATTATATTGTGAACTATACATCCTAGCAAATACTCTACAAGATGCTCAATGGTCAATGATGCTTAACTGCTACCCCAGTCACTAGCCTAAACATGCATCCTCCACCATTTCGAAACAAGCTGCACTCTTAAAAGGATCCACTGATTTAATTTGATTTCTTGCTGTCACATGTACCTAAGTACAGTGAAAGCTTTTGTCTTGTGAGCAGTCCAAGCCGATCACAACAGACAAGGACGTACAGATTGATTGAACAAGTTACAAGTGTACAAAAGCAAGATCAACATTAGATTTGAAATCTGAGAGGTCCATACAGCACTCTATTAACAGCGGGGAGGAAGCTGTTCTTCAACTTGTTTGTGCGTGTGTTTAAGCTTTTGTACCTTCTGCTTCACACAAGAGGTTGGAAGAGATTATAACTGGAGTGGGGAGGGTCTTTCGTGATGTTGGCTACCTTTTCTCGGCAACGAGAAGTGTAGATGGAGTCCGTGAATGGCAGTGACACACTGAGGCATCTTCAGTAGCATGGCGCAGACCCACAATATTCATCATCTCCTAAGACAAGGGCAATAAGTTGAAGCCCTCCATTACACCGCATCCAGAATTGGTTACATAGATTTACTGCTTCATGGTGGCTCACATTCCTAAAGCTGCACATCAAATAGCACAAGCGGAAAACCTTTATTACTCAAGAGGAAAGCTCATCACCATCAGAGCAACGAGACATAGATAACAAGCACTGACCTTGTCACTGACACCTACATCCGAAAGTGGTCAGAAAAAGGAAGAAATGGAACCCCGCAAGGGTATAAAGGATTTGTGTGAAACAATGAATCATCCTGTCACAAGTGGAAACAATTGCTTCATGAGACTAGCGTGAAATCTCATTGTCAGTTGGAAGGGGAGCATTCTTCACTGAAGTGAAGGGGAAGACAATGTGCTATCGCTGCACTATTCAACAATATCATCCAAGTAAAATTCTGGGGAGCTGGGTCAAATCCTGCTCTTGGCAGAGGGTGGAATCTTAGTTCAATAAAAAATCTGGAGTTAAGGATCTAATGATGACCATGAAACTGTTGATTGTTTGGAAGATGTGTGGCTCACTAAAGTCCTTCAGGGAAGAAAATCTACTCCTCTCCTGGTCAGGCCTACATGTGACTCCAGACCTCCGTAATGTGGTTGACTTACAACTATCCCCTGGAATGGCTGAGCAAGCCAATCAATTGTATCAATCCAAATTGAAATTGGAAGGACGACCTGACATCGACCTAGACACCGGAAAACACAGCAGCAGAAACTGCCCAGTTGCCCCTACAAAGTCCTCCTTACAAACATCTGGGGGGCTAATGCCAAAACTGTCTCACAGACTCATCAAGCAACAGCCTGACATCGCCATACTCACGGAATCATACCGTACAATGTCGCAGGCACCACCATTACCATCCCTGGACATATTCTGTCTCATTGGCAGAGGCGGTGGCACAGTGGTATACAGTCAGGAGGGAATTACACTGGGAGTTCTCAACATTGACTCTGGACCTCATGAAGTCTTATGAATTCAGGTGAAAGATGGGCTAGGAAACCTCCTGCTGATTACCACGTACCATCCTTCCTCGGCTGATAAATCCATACTCCTCCATGTTGAAGAACACTTGGAAGAAGCACTGAGGGTGGCAAGGACACAGAATGCACTCTGGGTGGGGGTTTTCAGTGTCAAAGATCAAGAGTGGCTCGGCTCTAGAATTACTGATCAAGCTGGTTGGGTTCTAAAGGACATAACTGTTAGACTGGGTCTGCAGCAGGTAGTGAGGGAGTAACAAGAGGAAAAGCATATTTGACCTCATACTTACCAATCTGCCAACTGTAGATTCATCTGTCTATGACAATATCAGTAAGTGTGACCACCACACAATCCTTGTGGAGATGAAGTCCTGCCCTCACATTGAGAAAACCCTCCATCATGTTGTGTGGCTCTATCACTGTGCTAAATGGAACATGATTTGGAGATGCTGGTGTTGGACTGGGGTGTACAAAGTTAAAAATCACACGACACCAGGTTATAGTCCAACAGGTTTAATTGGAAGCATGCTAGCTTTCGGAGCGACGCTCCTTCAATCACCTGACAATCGCCTGATGTAGGAGCTTCGCTCCGAAAGCTAGTGTGCATCCAATTAAACCTGTTGGACTATAACCTGACGTTGTGTTATTTTTAACTAAATGGGACAGACCTTGATTAGATCTAGCAGCTTAGAACTGGGCATCCGTGAGGTGCTGTAGGCCATCAACAGCAGCAGAATTGTACTCCAGCACAATCTGTAATCTCATGGCCCAGCATATCCCCCACTCAAGCATTACCATCAAGCCAGGGGGTCAACCCTGGTTCAATGGAGAGTGCAGGAGGACATGCCAGGAACAGCACCAAGATTACCTGAAAATGAGATGTCAACATGGTGAAGCCACCCAATAAGACTACTTATGTGCCAAGCAGCGTAAGCAGCAAGTGATAGAGCTAAGCAATCCCACAACCAACAGATCAGATCTAAACTCTGCAGTACTGACACATCTTGTTGTGAATGGTGGTGGATGATTAAACAACTCACTGGAGGAGGAGCTCCACAAACATCCCCATCCACAATGATGGAAGGGACCAACACATCAGAGCAAAAGATAAGGCTGATACATTTGTAACAATCTCCAGCCAGAAGTGCTGAGTGGATGATTCATCATGACCTCCTCCAGTGGTTCCCAGCATCACAGATACCAAGTCTATTTACTCCATGTGACTTCAAGAAACAGTTGGAGGCAACATTCCTGACAACATTCTGGCAATTGTACTGAAGACTGTGCTCCAGAACTAGCCAAGTTGTTCCAGTACAGTTACAACTCTGGCATCTACTTGACAATGTGGAAAATTGTCCCAGTATGTCTTGTATACAAAAAGTGGGAGAAATTCAATCCAACCAATTACTGCCCCATAAGTCTATCTTGATCATCAGTAAAGTGATGGAAGGTGTCATCAACAGGGCTATCAAGCAGCACCTGCTCAGCAATAACCTGCTCAGTGGCGCCCAGTGTGGGTTCCACCAGGGCCACTCAGCTCCTGACCTCATCACAGCCTTGGTTCAAACATGGACAAAAGAGCTGGATTCCAGAGGGGAGAGGAGAGTGACAGCCCTTGCCATTAAGGCAGTATTCAGATGAATATGGCATCAAGGAGCCTGAGAAAAACTGTAAGTAATGGGTATCAGGGGGCAAACACTCTGCTCATTGGAGTCAGACATGGCACAGAGGAGGTTGGCTGTGGTTGTTGAAAGTCAATCATCTCAGCTCCAGGACATCTCTTCAGGAATCCATCAGGGTCGTGTGCTAGTCCCAACCATTTTTAACTGCTTCATCAATGACCTTCCCTCCATCGTAAAGTCAGAATAGGGGTGTTCACCAATGATTGCACAATGTTCAGCACCAGTTGTGACTCCACAGATACTGAACCAGTTAAGGTTCAAATACAACAAGATGTGGACAATATCCAGGGTTGGGCTGACAAATGGCAAATAACATTTGTGCCACACAAATGTCTGGTAATAATCATTTCCAGTAAGAGACAATCTAATCACCACCTTTGCCATTTAATGGTGTTACTATCACTGAATCCCCCACCACATCCTTTGTTATGGATCAGGCCAGACCCCCTCATAACATTTCAAGAAGATAGCCTAGAGTCTAACTTTGCTAGTTGTTTTAACTGGGTGTAAAGTGGATATTCCAGGAGAGAATTAGCTGATCAGACTACTTAGTTTTAAACAAAATAGAATTCATGATTACTGAATGAATGAAATATAAAGAACAGAAAACAGAATACCACATACGTTATCCTATTCGAAAACCCAACAGACTATCCCAACTTAATGATGCTGTTCCAAAATACTTGCAATGATCCCAAAACATTCCCTTGGCACAAAAGGTGAAAATGAAACAAAGGCTTACAGGTTTGAGGTCAGAAAAGAGGGCCCAGCCTTTCTTCACACACACTGCTGCTGAACCGCTGGAGCTGCAGAACTGGCCACTCCCCTTTCATTATACAAGGTTTTTTTTTAAACTTGGAAGCCTTCTGCCTGAGGCAATATCTGTTAACTGCAAATGAATAGTCCCTAAAATCTATCCAAATTCTCAGACCTTTCAGAGTCTGGGCCATGTACAACCTCTCTGAAAAGGAACATTGATGACATGACCTTGCCAGAATTAGCAGCCTCGTCACACCTTGAGGTTGTCATTGACCAGAAATTTAACTGGACTTGTCACAAAAACATAGTGGCTACAAAAGTAGGTCAGAAGCTTGGAATCCTACAGCAAGTAACTCATCTTCTAACTCCCCAAAGCCTGTCCATCATCTGCAATGCACAGGTCAGGAGTGCGACGGAATACTACCTCACCCCCTCCCCTTGCTAGGTTAGTGTAGCTCCAACAACACTCAAGAAGCTTGACACTATCCAGGACAAAGCATCCCCCACTTGACCACTTGACCACAGCCACAAGCATCCATTCCCTCCACCACCGATGCTCAGTAGCAGCAGTGTGTACCATCTACAAGGTGCCCTGCAGAAATTCACCCAAGATCCTTAAACAGCACCTTCCAAATCCACAACTCATTTTCATCGAGATGGACAAGGGTGGGCAGATATATGGGAACACCACCATCTGCAAGTTCCCCTCCAAGCCACACACCATCTTGACTTGTAAACATATTGCTGTTCCTTTCGTGTTACTGGGTCAAAATCCTAGAATTTCTTCCCTCCTGGCATCATGGTCATGTGGCCTGTAACAATTCAAGAAGGCAGCTCACCTCCACCTTCTTAAGGGCAACCAACAGGCAATAAAAAAAAATTGCTGGCCAGCCAACAATGCCCACTTCTTACAAGTGAATTTTAAAAAAATTACCATATATACCATAAAGTCGATGTCCTGTAAAAGTCAACCCTGATTTTTGGCTAAAAAATCTGGAAATTTTCATTTATCTCGTGTAAAAGTCGACATTAGTTCTTCCCAGACAACAGATCAACATTTGTAAGTCAAGGGCATTATCCTGTACATAAACGTTACGATGAGGAAACACATTTTTTTTTGTGCTGTTATGTAATTCACACTAATGATGTGCAAAAGAGTCAGGTGACAACCAACCTCGTGGAATACAGTCAAATACTTAGTTGAGGTTATGACATTTCTTCATCATTTTATGTAAAAATGCTGTGCAGAAAAAAACAAAAAATATGCAGCAGCATTTCAACTGAAAGTTATTGAAGTTGCAGACAAGACAAATAACTGTGTAGCAGCAAGAGAATTTTATGTTTCGGAGACACTGGGGAAAGATATCGAACAAACTTCAGACAATGCTACAATGAAAGTGTAACGCTAGCAAGTGGCCACACAATTGGAGAAAAAGTTGCTGGGGGGGTACTGTAAAATCGTCAAAACGGAATATGTGTTCGTCGTGAATCGATCTGAACCCATGCACGAAACAAATCAAAGAAGGTTGGAATTTCGGGTTTTAAGGCAATTGTTGGATGGTTTGTACAAGGTTCCTGAGAAGGCATGATTTAGCACTCCGACAGAGAGCTAAGATTACTCAAAAGCTGCCTGCTGAACTAGAAGATAAGATATTATAGTTTCACCAGTTTGTAACCTGAAGTCAGCAGATGGAAGGCTACAAGTTATTCTGCATTGTAACCATGCATGAAAAAGCCCATTACTCTCCATATGTCGGAGAATTGAACTGTGAACCAAAAAGGAGAAAAAACAGAATTGGTGAAAGCCACTGGCCATGAGAAAAGTAGGTTTCCTTTAGTTTTTTTCTTGAATGGCTGATGGCACTAAGATGAAACTGTTTTAAAGAGAAAAACTTTGCCAAAGGAGAAATTTCCAAAAGAAATTGTAGTCCATATGGATGGATGTAGAAAATGGAGAAAGGAAGTTTGGAATTTATGACCTGATGGACTACGCAAGGAAAAGGGCTTGCTCATCTGGAACCAGTTTAGATCCCATCCAGTGAAGAATGTTGTTGATTACATCCGAACAGAGAACACTGACGTCGCTGTAGCTCCCGATGGATTCACAAGTGTTCCTCAATCAATAAAGCTGTTGGTATTAATAAGGACATGATTAGAATGAAGTGAAATAACTGGATGTGTAATGGAGAAAAAAAACATTCATGAAAGGAGGCAGTATGTGGGCTCCATCATTGCTGTTGATCTGTGAATGGACCGTTGATTCATGGAAGGAAATAAAAACTGACATTACTTCTAAATCATTCAAGAAAGGTGGAATTTCAAATGCATTAGACAGTGCAGAGGACGATGACACAGATAGAGGAGAAGAAAAGGCTGACGTGGTACCTCTAACTCCAGACAGTGAAGATGAAGAGGATGCATATAATGATATCATTCATCCTGATGGTTTTGAAGCTTTATTGGTGCTGAAGATTTTGAACATGTGATTTTGCAGGATTTTAATGAACTTTTGTATTTTAATTTAAGATGTACCCTGTAACTGTGATTTAAAACTAAATTATATTTCTGCTTCACTTTTTGCATGTATAAATAAAAGCTTACTGATTTGTTTTTGTTTCTATTGTCTTTTGCCGGTAATTATTGTAATTTGTTGTTTTTTTTCTTTATTCATTTAGAGATCCTTTGGGCTTTTATTATGACATGGTATTTTGGATTATAGTATGAATTTCAAAAGTAGCATCCATGTAATAGTCACCCCCATAAATTTAATGTTAAAAAGTAATCTAAAAGATTTGGCTTTTACACAAATATATACAGTACATTTTCCAAGAACTCGACACATTACAACAATAAAATGTAAAAGCAATATTGAAAATCTGGTGCCAACTTCATCAAACAGGAAGAGCGTGCAAACAATACCTTCAGTCAAAGGTTTTGTAAATATTTTAAAACAATAACTATAAATCTCTGACAAATCTCAGGATATTGTCACCTTCCTGATTCTTCAATGGAGAACTCGTTCCCTAAGAGAAGAAAGGTTGGGAGAGATATTATTCTGAAGTGTTGTTTTTCATTCAATGATCAGGTATTATTCATATATGAACTGCAAACAGATTACTTCCACATAATTTATTGCTCTCATAATAAATGTTTTCTAAATAGTAACTGTCACGCATCAGTGATTAAACACTGATCACATTTATCTGCACCATTCAGATCTAGTCTTTCCTTTCAGATTGGCATGGCAATCATTTCACAGAGCAGCCATGATCTCATTGAATAGGGTGGTACAGGTTCGAAGGGCTGAATGGCCTACTCCGGTTCCTAGCACGTGCATGTCAGGGCAGCCATGCATGATGACACTGTGTCTTAAATTATTTTCAGCACTGTGTGTATAGTCTGTAAAATCCAGCTCTTTGCATCAATGTGACATAAAGGGAGTGAATGCCATGCTAGAACTGAGCTATGTCTACTTTCCTTATCCCATTTAAGTCCCTACTGCAGCGCTGAGGGTTGGAGACAGCTGGCTTTCCCTGTAGGGGGATGGCAGATGGCCGTGTGGGTATCCTTCCTGGACCCCTGTATCTTGGAGTTTGGCATCGTGATGCTCTAGCTGACTAGCAACAGCTGTGTGAGGTGACAGCGGTGGGACCATAAATGATACCTGCTTGAGAGAGGGCAGCACGTTTGACTGCACCGTATCACTGCCACTCACCAAGAGAATCACATGGAAACAGAGAAAATAGGAGCGGGAGTAGGCTATTTGGCCCTTTGAGTGTGTGATGACAGACCCATCAACTCAGTACCCTGTTCCTGCTTTCTCCCTTTTGCCATTGGTACTATATTTAACTCCTTGAAAACATTCAATGTTTTGGTCTTAACCTCTTTCTGTGGCAGAGAATTCTACAGGCAGCCCACTCTCTTGGTGAAGACATGTCTACTCGTCTCAGTCCTAAATGGCCTCCTCATAAGCTCAAACTGCAACCCAGTGAATTTGAACATCCTTTCTGAGCTTATCCTGAACTTCTGCCTCCGTGTGAAGTTGGTGTGAAGATTAGAGTGTTACTTGAGGCTAACTGAATAGTTGGTAGGGCTTTTCATAAGAATGCTTTCACTAACCTGTCTACTGCAGTGACAAAGATGTGTAGTTTAGGTGGATTAGCCATGGGAAATGCAGAGTTACAGGGAGAAGATGAGGCTGTGGGTCTGGATGGGATGGTCTTTGGAGGGTTGGTGTGGACTCGATGGGCTAAATGGGCTTTCACATTGTAGGGATTCTATGATTCTATGAATTCAGTGGATTTCTTACAGCACTGGATCCTCAGAGTCAAACCATTGACATTGAGTATCACAGCAAACTACCTCCTGCTGCATTGTGGGAAGAGAACTTTTCTCCTGTGACTCCATCCCATTCGCTTTTCCATCCTGGAATTGTATCTTAAAACCTGGGAATATGCTCACTTCCTTGTCACATCATTTTTGGTCTTGACTTGAAGGTTTTCCAATATAGCCCAATTAATTTTGTTTCTTGCTACGAATAGGCTGCACCTTGCCTTAATGATGCTCAGAGTTGAAAAGTGTGGTGCTGGAGAAGCACAGCAGGTCAGCAACATCTGAGGAGCAGGAGAGTTGATGTTTCAAGCATTAGCCCTTCATTGCATTCCTGATGAAGAGTTTATGCTTGAAATGTCGACTCTCCTGCTCCTCGGATGCTGCCTGATCTGCTGTGCTTTTCCAGCGCCATACTTTTCAACTCTGACTCTCCAACATCTGCAATCCTCACTTTCTCTCTTAATGAAACCCACTCAGGCTGGTTTTAACTGGCACCAGTGGCTGAATGAACATAGTGTTGCAGAGATGTGCAGACACTTATCTGTGCAGTCAGCAGTGGCTTACAATGCACAACCGTGGGTAAAAGCAGGCAATGTGAGATTCGCAAGTACCTTCAATCAGGGGTAGGATAATCATGCATCATGGTCATGTGATCAAATCAGGGGGCTATCCAATTTAGCCACCCAAGTATCACACTCCTATGAATAAAGCATAGTTCAAATAGACTGTTGTATCACTTGGTCAAACTTGCTGTTTGCTGTCTCAAATGTGTTTAATTTGTTGCTTCTCATGAATCTCGCCTGCATAACAAGATGAAATGCACTTCACAAGTTATGCAGTGTGTAGACATCATGGAATACTTGGCACTTTATTTCATGCATCTTTCTGAATCATTGCTGTCATCAATTCTATTACCTTTAATGTTTTTAGCTTGGTCAATCTTCCTGTTCATTCACCGTGTACCTATGCAGCAGAGAGAGAAGATGCATTAGTCATCCAGTTTCTAAGGTGATATTTTATTAAATGTCAGCAGTGATTATAAGGGAGAGAGAGCCTGGCCTTAGGGATATGCAGCTGTCATTTTATTGAATGCAGATAGTGCAAATATAGAGGAAATAGCCTGAGGTAGGGATAATAATCAAGCCTTAGCCTGTGATGACTGAGGATTGTTTATTGAGACCTCATGTTAATTTCCGCCAGCAATAAAAGAAATCATGGTTAAATTGAATGAGGTCCCACCTTGTCAGGTAGGGGATTAAATCCAAATCCACCATGGAACACTGAGGAGTAATCAAGCTTTTACAGTCATCTCAGGTGGTGGAGCAAAATGACGCTGTCATAAGTTCGCTCACATTATACATGTTATACACAGATATATCATGTTATAGATTTGATCTGTTAGCTCAGTTGGCTTGAGGGCCAGTCTATAATTGAGAATATTGCCAACAGGATGGGTTTGATTCCTTGTCCTGTCCCGGAGAGTTGAAGCCAATGGCAAACTACCACTGACTGAACTGCAAAAGAAATGAAAACATCAAATCAAGCAGCAGGAATAGGCCATTCAGCCCTTTAAGCCTATGCCACCATTCTGTATGATGCGGAGGAGTCAGTGTTGGACTGGGGTTGACGATGTCAGTAGTCAAATGACACCAAGTTATAGTCCACAGGTTTATTCGTAATCACAAGCTTTTGGTGTACTGCTCCTTTTTTGGGTCATCCAATGAAGGAACAACTCTCCGAAAACTTGTGATTTCAAATAAATGTATTGGACTAAAACCTGGTGCTGTGTGACTTCTGACTTTGACTATTCAGTAGGATCTCGGCTGATCCACTGCTTCAATTCCTACTTTCTTCACAATCCTTTTGCTGCCTTTAACAGCCAAACATTTGGATTCCACAGGCTGTCAACCCTTTCTCTGAAGAACTGTTTCCTCACCTCAGTCCAAAATGGACTACCTCAGATCCTGAAGTCATGACCCCTGGTTCTAGAATCCCCAACTGGGGAAAATATCATCCCTTTATCTAGTCTGTCCAGTCCTGTTAGAACTTTACATGTTTCTATTAGATCCCACTTTCACCCTTCCAAATTCTAGTGAATTCAGGCCCAGTCGAACCAATTTCTCCTCAGAGGACAGTCCTGCCATCCCTGACATCAGCCAAGTGAACCTTTGTAGCAATCCCTCCATGACAAGAATATCCTTTCTCAAGTGTGTCTGTCTACTTCAATGCCGGGAGCATCTGGAATAAGGTGGGTGAACTTGCAGCGTGGGTTGGTACCTGGGATTTCGATGTTGTGGCCATTTGGTAACATGGTTAGAGTAGGGATTGGAATGGATGTTGCAGGTTCTGGGATATAGATGTTTCAGGAAGAACAAGGAAGGTAGTAAAAGAGGGGGAGGTGTGGCATTGTTAGTCAAGGACAGTAGCAGAAAGGACATTTGAGGACACATCTACTAAGGTAGTATGGATTCAGGTTAGAAACAAGAAAGGAGAGGTCACCTAGTTGGGAGTTTTCTATAGGCCTTTGGATAGTTCCAGAGATGTAGAGGAAAGGATAACAAGGAAGATTTTGAATAGGAGTGATAGTAACAGGATAATTGTTATGGGGCCTTTAACCTTCCAAATATCATCTGGAAATACTATATTCGAGCACTTTAGATGGATCAATTTTTATTCAATGTATTTCCTGATCCAGTATGCAGACAGATCAACAAGGGGCAAGGCCACATTAGATTTGGTACTGGGTAACGAACCCAGCTAGGAGTTAGATTTGGAAGTAGGTGAGCACTTTGGCGATAATGTCCACAATTCAGTTATGTTTACTTTAGTGATAGAAAGGGATAGATATACACCACATGGCAAGGGTTATAGCTGGGGGAAAGGCAAGGACCTAATGAGAGAGCTAAGAAGAGCCAGGAGGGGACATGAGAAGTCGTTGGCAGATAGGATCAAGGAAAACACTAACATTTTCTATAGATACATCAGGAATAAATGGTTGACTAGAGTAAGATTAGGGCCAATCAAGGATAGTAGTGAGAAGGTGTGTGTAGAGTCAGAGGAGAAAGGAGAAGTGCTAAATGATTTTTTTTTGTCAGTATTCACACTGGAGAAGACAATGTTGTCGAGGAGGATACTGAGATACAGATTACTAGACTAGATGGGATTGAAGTTCACAAGGAGGTGGTGTTAGTAGTTCTGGAAAGTGTGAAAATACATAAGGCCCCTGGGCCAGATGAGATTTATTTTAGGATCCTCTGGGAAGCCAGGGAAGGATTGCAGAGCCTTTGGCTTTGATTTTTAAGTTGTCATTATCTAAAAGAATAGTGCCAGAAGACTGGAGGATAGCAAATGTTGTTCCCTTGTTCAAGAAGGGGAGTAGAGACAACTCTGGTAATTATAGACCAGTGAGCCTTACTTCAGTTGTGGGTAAAGTGTTGGAAAAAGTTATAAGAGATAGGATTTATAATCATCTAGAAAGCAATAACTTGATTAGAGATGGTCAACATGGTTTTGTGAAGGGTAGGTCATGCCTCACAAATGTTATTGAGTTCTTTGAGAAAGTGACAAAACAGGTGGATGAAGGTAAAGCAGTTGATGTGGTGTATATGGATTTCAGTAAGGCGTTTGATAAGCTTCCCCACAGTAGGCTATTGTACAAAATAAGGAGGCATGGGATTGAGGGTGATTTGGTGGTTTGGGTCAGAAGCTGGCTCGCTGAAACAAGACAGAGGGTGGTGATTGATGGGAGATGTTCATTCTGGAGTTCAGTTGCTAGTGGGTGTTTACTGCAAGGATCTGTTTTGGGGCCACTGCTGTTTGTCATTTTTATAAAGACCTAGATGAGGACATAAAAGGATGGGTTAGTAAATTTGCAGATGACACTAAGGTCGGTGGAGTTATGGATAGTGCCAAAGGATGTTGTGGGTTACAGAAGGACATAGGTAAGCTGCAGATGTGGGTTGAGAGGTGGCAAATGGAGTTTATTGTGGGAAAGTGTGAGGTGATTCACTTTGGAAAGAGTAACAGGAATAAAGTGTACTGAGCTAATGGCAAGATTCTTGGTAGTGTAGATGAGCAGAGAAATCTCGCTAGGAGAAAGTGAGGACTCTGGAGATCAGAGCTTAAAAATGTGTTGCTGGAAAAGTGGAGTAGGTCAGCATCAAAGGAACAGGAGAATCGACGTTTAGGGCATAAGCCCTTCTTCACCGCTGTCCATGTACATAGATCCCTGAAAGTTACCACTCAGATTAATAGGGTTGTAAGAAGGAATATGGTGTATTAGCTTTTATTGGTAGAGGAATTGAGTTTCAGAGCCATGAGGTCATGTTACAGCTGTACAAAACTCTGGTGCGATCGCACTTGGAGAAAGGATTCAGAGGAGATTTATTAGGATGTTGCCTGGTATGGAGGGAAGGTCTTATGAGGAAAGGCTGAGGGACTTGAGGCTGTTTTTGTTAGAGAGAAGAAGGTTGAGAGGTGACTTAATTGGTAGATATAAGATAATTAAAGGGTTAGAAAAGGTGGGCAGTGAGAGCCTTTTTCTTCGGATGGTGATGGTCAGCACAAGGACTCATAGTTTTAAATTGAGGGGTGATAGATATAGGGCAGATGTCAGAGGTAGTTTCTTTACTCAGAGAGTAGTAGGGGCATGGAATACATTGCCTGCAGCAGTAGTAGATTTGCAAACATTAAGGGCATTTAAATGGTCTTGGATAAACATATGGATGAAAATGGAATAGTTTAGGTTGGATGGGCTTCAGGTTGGTTTCACAGGTTGGTGCAACATTGAGGGCCAAAGGGCCTGTAATGTGCAGTAATGTTCTATGTTTTACTTTCTATGTTCTTAAGTGAGGACATCAAAGCCATAGACAATAAACCATGTTTGGTCTCACCTGTCTAATTGCAGTAAGATTTCCTGACCTCTGAACTGAAATCCCCTCACAGCGAAGGTCAATATGCCACTTGCCATCCTAACTACTTTCTGAAACTGACTGCCTACTTTCATTGAGTGGTGTACAAGGACACTCAGATCCCTTTACACATCTACACTTTCCATTATATCACCACAGATAACACACTTCCCTTTTGTGCACCAAGGTGCACCATATTCTACGACATCTGCCATGTTTTTGCCCATTCACCTGTCTAAATCACCTTAAAGCCTCCCTGCATCCTCCTCATCACGTGGGAACAGAGCAAGAGGTTCAGGCCATTCAGCCCCTTGAGCTTGTCCTGCCATTCAATGAGATCATGGCTGGTTTATGACCTAACGACTTATATCTGTTTTTGGCCCTTAATATCTTTGATGAAAAAGCATTTATCTATCTCAAATTTAAAATTACCAACTGATCCAACATCCACTGCCCTTTGTGGGGCCAAGTCTCTATCACCTTAACATGTTCCTAGAATAACTTGGCCTTATTTTCAAAATATGCTCCTTAGTTCTAGAGTCCCGAAGCAATGGAAATAGTTTATCTTTCTTTACCTTGTATATCCTGATAATATTTTGAAACATTTGATCAGATCACCGTTTATGTTCTAATTTCTAGAGAAAACAGACCAAATTTGTTTGATCTCTCTTTGACATTTAACCCCTGGTACCATTCTTGTGAAGATACATTGTACTCCCTTCTGAAATAACATGCACAGCCTCTCACCAAGTCCCCCTTTATTTACTTGTGCGCAGTACACTGGCTGTGGCCAGGCACCTCAGAGTCAGATTCTAAATCTCCTGTTTGAATTTTTGTATGCGACGTTTTGTTTTGCTTTATTTCAAACAGTTTGGTATACAAAGAAACACAGATCGAACATTCCTGCCTTATAATTTCCATGTGTATAATTCTGGTCTGAGGTCAAAGTGACATATTTTCCTCAAGTTTCATTATCTTTTATTCAAATAATCAAGCCTCTGATACAGCAGTTTTCATGGCATTGATTTGGCAGAAACAAGTGTAAATATGACACTTGCCTTCCCCCCCAACCCCCACCACACACACACACACACACACACACACACCCATTTAAAACTCAATGTAAATTAAAAGGCATGATTGGTTACAATTTTTTATATTGGAAAGTTAAAAATTCGAGGATGTCCACCTCATGTCCCATCTTTGCAGAAACTCAGCACTTCTTGCTATAATTTGCAATCATGTCACATGTGATTATTTCATCAGAATTGATCTTGGTGTTAACTTGCTCCCCCACCATTTTATAGATGTCATCTGGTTCATGCCTTTAGGTTTTGCCTTCTTCATTGTCATCATGTCCAGAGTCAGTTTTGGTCCTGCAGGAATAGTCACTTTGGCTGTGACAGATATGCCCAACTTGTTCTGGCAGTCCATCTCACCATGATACCATTTGTATCAAGCGAACGGGTTATCTCCTGTTCTTTTTTTTGATTTTATTAAATAGTACAAATTACAGTTTGACAATAAACAGAAAGCAGCAGTTCACAAAAACAACCCACTACATAAAGGGGAAAGGGCAGCAAAGCCACACCCCAAACCCCACCGTTCAACCTGTTTTCAGGGAGATGAGGACAAACCTCAAATCCCACTTCCATTTATCACAAAGATAACAATAACAAACACAGACAATCAAATGAGAAACAGTGTTATCTCCTCTTTATATTTTTAAATATATTTGTAGATATTTTTTCTTTTTTTTTTCTTTTTTTTTCCTTCACACCCACACTATTACCTAACTGCGGTAGTGCTTATATTTTCCCCAGCACCCATGTTGTGTGTGATAGAGTCATAGAACTATAGAGATGTACAGCATGGAAACAGACCCTTTGGATCAACCCGTCCATGCCGACCAGATATCCCAACCCAATCTAGTCTCACCTGCCAGCACCCGGCCCATATCCCTCCAAACCCTTCCTATTTACATAACCATCTGAATGCCTCTTAAATGTTGCAATTGTACCAGCCTCCATCACTTCCTCTGGCAGCTCATTCCATACACATACCACCCTCTGTGTGAAAAAGTTGCCCCGTAGGTCTCTTTTATATCTTTCCCCTCCCACCCTAAACCTATGCCCTCGAGTTCTGGACTCCCCAATCCCAGGGAAAAGACTTTGTATATTTACCCTATCCGTGCCCCTCATAATTTTGTAAACTTCAGCCTTCGACGCTCCGGGAAAACAGCCTCAGCCTGTTCAGCCTCTCCCTATAGCTCAAATCCTCCAACCCTGGCTAAGTTAAAAATCACACAACACCAGATTATAGTCCAACCAATTTAATTGGAAGCACACTAGCTTTTGGAGCGACGCTCCTTCCTCAGGTGATTGTGGAGGGCTCGATCGTAACACAGAATTATTGCAAAAATTTGCAGTTTGATGTAACTGAAATTATACATTGAAAAATTGATTGTCTGTTAAGCCTTTCATCTGTTAGAATACAGTGATAGTTTCACTTCTTTAATGTGTAAATCACAAAACCTTTTTTTTAAAGTTGCACTCTCGGGTGAGCTGTTAATAATGGTGATAGCTAGACAATATGTTGAAGGTGTTAGCCCCCTGTGTTCTCTGTCTATGTAATGATGTTTAGATTGATTCTAATCTAAAAAGTGAGATAACAGAGTTTTACATAAATTCCTGCAGTTTTTGAGCTCAAAGTTCTTCATGAATGTATGCAGTTTTTGAGCAAAGTGCAATGTAACTCTGCAAGTACAAATTCACCCCACAAAATATATATGTGCATGTGGGTCTTTGTCTGTTTGTGTGTGGGTCTTTGTCTGTCTGTGTGTGCTGTGTGTGTATCTGTCTGGGGTGGGGGTTGTGAGTGTGAGAAAGTGTGTGTGTGTGTGTGTGTGTGTGTGTGTGTCCGTCCAAATCAGTCCAACCCTGGCAACATCCTTGTGAATCTTTTCTGAACCCTTTCAAGTTTCACAACATCGCATCCAATATTTCAACAGTGGCCCAACCAATGTCCTGGACACCTAACTCTGACCAATAAAGGAAAGCATACCAAACACCTTCTTCACTATCCTATCTACCTGCGACTCCACTTTCAAGGAGCTATGAACCTGCACTCCAAGGTCTCTTTGTTCAGCAACACTCCGTAGGAGCTTACCATTAAGTGGATAAGTCCTGCTAAGATTTGCTTTCCCAATATGCAGCACCTCACATTTATCTAAATTAAACTCCATCTGCCACTTCTCAGCCCATTGGCCCATCTGGTCAAGATCCTGGTGTAATCTGAGGTAACCCTCTTCTCTGTCCACTACACCTCCAATTTTGGTGTCATCTGCAAACTTACTAACTGTACCTCTTATGCTCGCATCCAAATCATTTATGTAAACGACAAAAAGTAGTCAACCTAGCACCAATCCTTGTGGCACTCCACTGGTCACAGGCCTCCAGTCTGAAAAACAACCCTCCACCACCACCCTCTGTCTACTACCTTTGAACTAGTTCTGCATCCAAATAACTACTTCTCCCTGTATTCCATGCGATCTAACCTTGCTAATCAGTCTCCCATGGGGAACCTTTTCAAACACCTTACTGAAGTCCATATAGATCACATCTACTGCTCTGCCCTCATCAATTCTCTTTGTTAACTCAAGTTTGTGAGACATGATTTCCCAAGCACAAAACCATGTTGACTATCCCTAATCAGTCCTTGTCTTTCCAAATACATGTGCATCCTGTCCCTTAGGATTCCCCCAAACAACTTGCCCACCACTGACATCAGGCTCACTGGTATATAATTTCCTGGCTTGTCCTTACGACCATTCTTAAACAGTGGCACCAAGTTAGCCAACCTCCAGTCTTCCGGCACCTCACTTGTGACTATCGATGATACAAATATCTCAGCAAAAGGCCCAGTAATCACTTCCCTAGCCTCCCATAGAGTTCTTAGATACACCTGATCAGGTCCTGGGGATTTATCTACCTTCACCCGTTTCAAGACATCCAGCATTTCCTCCTCTGTAATATGGACATTTTTGAAAATGTCACCATCTATTTCCCTATAGTCCATATTTCCCATATCCTTTCTCCACACTAAATTCTGATGCAAAATACTCATTTAGTATCTCCCCTATCTTCTGCGGCTCCACACAAAGACCGTCTTGCTGAGCTTTGAGGGACCCGATTCTCTCCCTGGTTACCCTTTTGTCCTTTATGTATTTGTAAAATCTCTTTGAATTCTCCTTAATTCTATTTGCCAAAGTTATCTCATGTCTCCTTTTTGCTCTCCCGATTTCCCTCTTAAATATACTCCTACTTATACTCTTCTAAGGATTCACTCAATCTATCCTGTCTATACCTGACATATGCTTCCTTCTTTTTCTTAACCAAGCCCTCAATTTCTTTAGTCCCATGTAGAGAGCCTTCCACTGAGGATCCCCATTACATTGTGGCAAATGGGCACACCAGGATGTGTCTGTGCAGTGGATGAGGGTGAATAGGGGAATGGTGTGCAGCAGTAGTCTGTACAGGGCACCTCGTGTTCATTTAAAAATTTTTTTTTTGGCCAGTGATAAGCAGTGCCCTTCTCATCAAAGGACAATGTTGTGTGATAAAGCAGTGAAGGGGAGGGCAGGGACTAAATCAAAATAGAGTTGGAGGGGGAAGTAATGCACTCCAATCCCTGCAGTGCCCACCTCTTTCTGAACAGCTCAAGGGTGTTGGTGGATACCATGTGCTCCTTCTCTAGAGACACCCAGGCTCTAACGTAACCGCGGAAGAGGGGTAGGCAGTCGGCCCAAACAACCCCCTCCTCAGCCTGCTGCCTGGACCTGTTTATGGCCAGTTTGGCCAGGCCCAGGAGCAGATCCACGAGGAGATCCTCTGACCTACCCTCCCCCCTCCTTTCTGGGTGCCCAAATATCAGGACTGAAGTGCAACCAAAAACTGAGAAGGAAGTTTTTAAGAAAATCAAAAAGGGGGTGCAAGTGCCCACTGACTCCACAGCACCACAGAACAGCAGTTGGGCTGGGAGTCCATGGACCACCGCAATGTGTGGTTGCAGAGGACTGCTGCGTGCAACACACTCCACTCCAGATCCCCGAGAGAAAGAGGGAGGACTCCCACATAAAGAGCCGTCTATTAGAGATCTCCACCGCCTGGTGGCAACTGGGCATGCCAAGGTGTGTATGGATGGTGGATGAGGGAGACGAGGTTAACAGTGTGCAGCAGCAGTCTGGACAGGACATCTCATATTTATATCGGTCAGCCAGGTCTTCCTGATTTACAAGGAAGCCCCCATCAAGGACCTCATAGTCAACAAGATCCAACTAATTCCAATCACTTCACCTAAGTTGTGCTGCCCAGATCTACTCAAAGGGTGGTGGAGGGATGTGGGTAACCAGGGTTTTGGATAACTACAGCATAACATCTGCATCTTCGTACTCCAGTCCTCTAGACATAAAGACCAGCATTCCATTAGTTTTCTTGACTATTTTCTGTACCTGTCTATGACTTTTTAAAGACTTATGCACCTGAACCCTCAAGTCTCTTTCGGCATCTACTGTATTTAACTCCATACCATCTAAGAAGTACCCTTATCTAACCTTTCTTGGTTCAAATGGACAACCTCACTCTTGTTTACATTAAATTTCATCCACACTGGTTTTATCCATTCACTTTGTCTATTTGTGGTTTTATGGTATCACCTACACATTCTAAAATGCCACCAACTTTGTGCCATCAGCAAATTTGGATGCATGACTTTCTATGCTGTTATCCGAGTCATTACCCACCCGGTTTTGTTTCATTGTTTCGAGTACTGATTCTTGTAGTTATCCATTATTCGTTTCCTGCCACTCATCCTTCCAAACCCCATTTGAAGGTACCTCTCATCGATTTCCCCCTCACCTCCCACATGAGTTGAAATCCTTGAGGAAAATGATCATGTTGGGTGTAGTTGGAACAGCAAATATTATTTGGCATATGGCTGCTGTTTGTAACCAACGATTGTAGTGATCGTAAGGAGGTTAGTCAGGTGGACCTCATAGCATATGAGTTCTCTGATTGGTTCTGTGAGCCTGCTCCAACAAGGAGCCCCGGTTGACAGATAGAAACAGGAGTGTCAGAGATTCTGTTCACTCTGAGGGAGCTGGATCAGTATCAAGGACTCTCCACATGTAAATAAAGGGTGACTTTATTGATGGGATACCAGCCTCTGGGGAGTTATTTCACTATAAAAGCTGACATAGCATCAAAATGAATGTAAGTCTTGAAACAGAAAATGGACTCCTATACTTATCAGTAAAGCAATAGGATACAATCCATTTGGGTCTGAGGGGCTCCTGAATTAAATTGATCCTGTTTGGTTTGCCTCACAGTGGAGAATCACATAGGGCCCTGACAGTGTGCATGATAGTGAGAAACCTGGGAACCCTGTGAGAAATCAGGCAAGTCATTTCTCCATGATGGCAGCAACTCACTGGATATTGTAACAGAGTCCAGACAAGGTTGTCGATAGGCAGCAGTGAGATGCTTATTCTGGAGGATTATTACTTGTTGTCGACCTCGTTGCCTGCACATCCCACCTCATTGAATATGCAACTTCCTGTCTGACCTCAGCCCTTTCCCATATTCAGGAAATGAGACGTTGAGAATGCCACACAGTTTTGCTTATTTCTCTGGGCCACCAGGTCAGACACCCCACAGCACCATCTCAGGGTGCCTTCCTGGACACTGGCTGCACTCCATCCGATGACACTGGCATGTTACAGCTGCCAGCCTCTACAGTACCCTCAAGGGACCTCTCCGATCCAATCACAGAATGCTCCTGTACTTTACAGCAGTACTTTGGGGAGCACCAGGAACCAGCAATGAAGTGCATCTGCAGGGTGTCTTGGTGAGCAGGCTGGACTGGGCTGCATCTCAGAGCTGCATCTCAGAGCTTTTCGTGACTCACTTGATGCTCACTGCTCTGATGATCACACCATCCCTGCCTTGCCTTCAGGCTTTGAGCTTTGTTCTCACAGGCCACTAACAATATCTCCAATTTGCCAATTGCATTTAGCAGATTTGTATTGACGAAACACATGTTATAACAGAACGACCTGAATTTAACCAGGCCGTATGGGCTCACTATAGACTAAGTCTTACTTCCACTGCAATCAACTGCGATATTGATGCCATTGCGACCCAAGAGGTTAGATTAGCGGGAATATGTATGAGCTGACATCTGTCACAGGCTTCTGCCTTGCCTTACCATTTTGCATCAATGCAAAGCCAGGAAACCAGTGATGGTCTGGTTAAATTCAGGTCGTTCTGTTATAACGTGTTTCATCAGTGAGAATCTGCTGTAATGCAACTGATGAATTGGGGACACTGTTTCTACAGCGCAAGATTACACAATTACATCGCCAACACTTTAAGCAGCGTTTTTAAAGAGCAATTTTTCTATAATGCGGGGTTGCAATAGAACACAACCACCATGTTATAGAAGAGCTGACTGCAGATAGAAACAGCCTTTTAAGCTGTTGTGCCATTCGTTTAGGATAGGCTTCATAAAGAGACATTTTCTACTCTGAGTTACTATACCTGAAGACAGGAACTGAACTGGATTCACTACAGAAACACAGATGCTCCTAAAGGAAGTGAGAGGCTAGGAATACTGTAGTGAGTAACCCCCCCTCCCCCTCCCTTCCTGATTCCATAAAGCCTGTCCCACCAACTACAAGGCATAAGTCAGGTGTGATGGAATACTCCCCACTTTCCTGGAATAATACTCCAACAATACTCAAGAATTTTAACACCATCCAGAATAAAGCAGCCCCCGCTTGATTGGCAGCACAAGCTTCCACTCCCTCCAGCACCGACGCTCAGTAGCAGCAGTGTGTACCATCTACAAGATGCACTGCAGAAATTCACCAAAGATCCTCAGCAGTGCCTTCCCAACTCACGACCACTTCCATCTAGAAGGACAAGGACAACAGATACATGGGAACACCACCACCGTCAAGATTCCCACCCCCGCCCCCCCCACCGACCCCCCCCACTCTCCCCCCCCCCCCCCCCCCCCCAAGCCACTCACCATCCTGACTTGGAATTATGTTGTCATTCCTTCACTGTTGCCAGGTCAAAATCCCAGAGCTCCATCCCTAATTTGTCAACCTAGAGCACATGGACTGCAGTGGTTCAAGAAGGCAGATAATCTCCACCTTCTGAAGGGAAATTAGGGACTGACAATAAATACTGACCCAGCCAGTGATGCCCATGTCTCATGAGTAAACATAAAAACAAGGAAGTCGGTTACAATTTGAACTTGAGCTGAAAATGTGTTGCTGGTTAAAGCGCAGCAGGTCAGGCAACATCCAAGGAACAGGAAATTCGACGTTTCGGGAAAAGGCTTATGCCCGAAACGTCGAATTTCCTGTTCCTTGGATGCTGCCTGACCTGCTGCGCTTTAACCAGCAACACATTTTCAGCTCTGATCTCCAGCATCTGCAGACCTCACTTTTTCCTCTACAATTTGAACTTGACATTGTTGGTGAAATGAACTGTGTAATCGTAAAACACAACATTGATATAACACATTGAATGCATATGCCCAATTTTCATTTAACTGAAGCATTTTGCTCCAGCATCAAGGTGCAGGGGTGAGTGACGTCCTGTCTCTTGTTTCCTCGACAGCTCACCTATAAGGTCGATGGACACTTTCCTAACAAAACGGTTCTCATGAACTAGCATAAAAACTACAAAAAGACATCAGTGGGATTTTTTTCCAAAGGTCAGAGCTAGGGGGAGGATTATTTGCAAACATTTTGACATACTGTTCTTGTTTGCACATTGTCATCACCTGCTGACCCATGCTAAAGCTCAATTCCAGACTCTATTGACAAAATTCAATGCCCCATGTCAGTTTCTTGGTAGTTCTTGTTTGTAGATGAACAAATGACGTACAAGCCCAGGATTTGAACAGTGTGGTAACTGCATGGATTGGCCTTATTGGCGGTACTGGTAAGAATGGACCCATAGCTGCTTGCTCATTCCCCTATTTGCCAACACTCCTGACACTGATCATTGGATACATGCATGAAGGGGTGGGAAGAGCAGAGGGTGGGGATGCAATGCAACAAGACCACAGTACTATTTAAAGGGACCAACAGCCCTTAAAAAGAGGTCAATCCTAGTTTTGCAAACTGATATTCTACCTAAGAATGGCAGGAGGAGAGAGGGCATCAAAGGTCTCAATTGCGTCATTGGAGGCATCCGTGCTGGAAGTGGAGAGGACGATAAGTATCCTTTATCCCCTCCATGACATACGGCTCCATCCAGAATGAGGGGACAGTGAAAGGAACCTGACAATGTAGTCAATACTGAGGCCATTTCACCAAGGGTGTGGCGGCGATGCTGGAAGAAGGTTAATGGTTTTGCTGGCGTTGTCAAGGTAAGGACACACTGCAAGTTCTGACTCATTGTGACTGCACCGTTGGTAACCTCATTAACTGCAGCATTCACAGCATCCCCCTCCATCACTGCTCTGCACTTTGATACGGTCAGTAAACTGCAATCCTCTTCATTTGTTATAGGCTATCCTTAACCCCTCAGTAAAGCTATACCCACAAATCACATTTCACAAGCTAGCAGTTCATTTTTAAAAAATGAATGTTCTTCAGCTATAAAGCATAGGAAATAGGTGCAGGAGGAGGCCATTCAGCCCTTTGAGCCTGCTCCGCCATTCAATATAGTTATGGATGATCATCCAACTCAGTCCCTGGTTCCTGCTTTCTCCCCAAACCATTTGATCCCAGTAGCCCGAAGAACAATATCTAACTTTTTCTTGATAATATTGTATGAGTATAATCAGGCAAGATGTAGGCCTTGCTGATCTTGGGTGAATGGAGTTGGACTCCATGCTGCCTGGTGTGGATAAAGCTGTTGTGTTTCTGTAGCAGAAATAAAAAGTCAACAACATTTCTGTGAGGGGCTGGAGTCACATGCAGGCCCGACTGGGTAAGGATTGAAGATTTCCTCCATCCAAGGAATCAGAGTTTTTACAATAATCTGGTAGTTTCTTAACTGTTATTCAATTGACTAATATTCTGGATATAAGTCTGCTCGCGGTGCTGGAAGGTTCGGTTTTAGATATTTTGTCACCATACTAGGTAACATCATCAGTGAGCCTCTGGTGATGTACTGGTGTTAGTGACCCACTTGTTATTTACGTGTTTAGGTTTCTTTGGATTAATTTGATTACATTAGGTTAGATTACTTACAGTGTGGAAACAGGCCCTTCAGCCCAATAAGTCCACACCAACCCGCCGAAGCGCAACTCACCCATTCCCTTACATTTATCCCTTTTACCTAACACTACGGGCAATTTAGCATGGCCAATTCACCTGACCTGCACATCTTTGGACTGTGGGAGGAAATCAGAGCACCCGGAGGAAACCCACGCAGACACGGGGAGAATGTACAAACTCCACACAGTCAGTTGCCTGAGTCGGGAATTGAACTTAGGTCTCTGGCGCTGTGAGGCAGCAGGGCTAACCACTGTGCCACCGTGCCGCCCATGATGTCATTTCCTGTGGTGATGCCAATTCCTATGGTTTTGCTATTTCCCGTTCTTTTTTTCAGAGGATGGTAAATGGGGTCCAAGCCGATGTGTTTGTTGATAGAGTTCTAGCTGGAATGCCATACCTCTAGGAATTCTTGTGCATAACTCTGTTTGGTTTGTCCTAGGATAGATGGGTTGTCCCAGTCGAAGTGGTGTCCTTCCTCATCTGTATGTAAGAACATTAGTGACAGTGAGTCATGTCTTTTTGTGGCTAGTTGATGTTCATATATCCTGTGGCTAGTTTTCTGCCTGTTTGTCCAATATAGTGTTTGCTACAGTTCTTGCAATGTATTTTCTAAATGACATTAATTTTGCTTGTCAAAAATACCTTGCAAGAACTGTAACAAACACTACATTGGACAAACAGGCAGAAAACTAACCGCAGGATACATGAAAGGGGGTCACTAACACCGGTGCTTCACCAGTTGCTCACTGATGATATTATCAAGTATGGTGATGAAACGTCTGAAAATGAACCTTCCAGCTCAGCGAGCAAACTTCCATCCAGAACCTCAAACTGAGCTACAAATCTTGCTGACTAATATTCTGTTCTAGATTTATTAATTGATTGAATTGTAATTAGATCTCTTTGAATCATTAGCCCAGGCTTTTAAATTGTGAGTCTATTAATTAACATTCCTATTATACCATGTTATGAAGGCATAGAGGTGTACTGTACCTTTAAGAGAGTTGAAGGACTTAGCAAGCACACAGAGTGCTGAAGAATTTACAATGTAACATTTGGTCCAGTAGCTAGCAGTACCTGAGTTGCTATGAGACAAAATAAACTTGAATTTGGTCAATCAGTTTAAATTATGCCCAAGATACTAAACTGCAATCAAATTTGAATTTGGTATTTTGACAATATTAAAACAAATGAAACTATCTGATGCTTTGGGGTATAAATATTAAACAAGCAGAACAGGTGGGGGAGAACTGCCAAGCCACCAACATATACAGACTGACCACAGAATAGCTCTCTTGAAGGTACCTTTATCTATCAATGACCTGTGAAACAGAAATCCCTAAGAATAAGAAAAGAAGACTGAGGAAGATACAAAGAGAAGATTTGACAGCTAGCTGGTTTTCAAATTTGAACATTTTGGTAAATCTAAATTGGGGGTTTTATTGGACCAGTATTGTAGAGGGGCAGGTAAAAGATAGGTTAGAGAAAGAAGTTGTAAATAGTTGTTAGTTAATTATTCTCAATTAGACTTAGAAAAAGATGTTAATTTTTACTTTGAATAGTAACTTTTGGGATAGTTCTTCACTACTCAAATTTTCACAGATTACTGTGTTGCAGGTTTAAATTAGCCGTTGGGGGTTATCCCGTGTCATAACAGCTTGGGGGCTTGTCCAGGATTTAAATGGGTTTAGACCGATTCGAATACACTTGGGGGTATGAAAAGTCCCAGCAGATTTATACGCTTGCAGGTTAGTGTCCTAGATCTTTAAATAAAATGTAGGTGAGACAATTCATTTAATTTTAGTGATTAAATTAAAAGTGAGAGACATGGCTCTTAAAATTGCTGAAGAGATTCTGAGCTTTGAAGATGATTCTCAAATTTGCCAAGAAAGTTTAGAAGGAAAGATAAAGGCCATATTTTTTAAAATTAGCAAAGAAATTAGATTTGGGTTTAACAAAGGACAAAAGTGAAGCTGAAATTGTAAGGGAGTTACTCAAACATTTAGGTGTGTCAGAGAAACCGACAAGTGCAATAGAAGCAGAAAGACTGAAATGACAATGGAGGAAAATGGAGTTAGAAGATAAACAGAGAGTGAGAGAAAGAGAAAGAGAGAGAAGAGAGAAAGGAAAAAGAAAGAGATGAAAAAGAGAAAGAAAGAAGGTTCTTTGCTGAGCAAAGAGAGAGAGAGAGGAAAGGGACCGACAAAGAGAGAGAGAGAATTTGAACTTGAGAAGTTGTTACTTAGACAGCAAATTCAAGTTAACAGGGTGGAGATTAAAAAAGAAGGTAGTGATATATACAAATATGTCAAAGCTCTGCAACATTTTGATAAGAAAGATGTTGAAGCCTTCGTTATTTCATTTGAAAAATTGGTTAGGCAAATGGAGTGCTCTGAGGATTTATGGTTAATGCTTATTCAGACTAAACTGGCAGGCAGAGGTGGAAGTTTGGAACTGGGGTAAGGTGGGGTGGAGGAAATGAGGAACGTGATGAAGTCCACATTGATGCCCTGGGGGTTGAAGAGTTTTGAGGCAGAAGATGAGGCGTTCTTCCTCCAGGCGTCGGGTGGTGAAGGAGGTCCTGGGCCTCCTGTATCGCCACTCCCTCATTACCCAATGCCTGGAGGAAGAATGCCTCATCTTGCACCTCAGAACCCTTCAAGCCCAGGGCATCAATATGAACTTCATCAGTGTCCTCATTTCCCCTCCCCCCACCTTACCCCAGTTTCAAACATCTAGCTCAGCACCATCCTCATGATTTGTTCCACCTGTCAGTCTTCCTTCCCACCTATCTGCTCCACCCTCCTCTCTACCACCTTTACCCCTTCTCCCCAGCCTCATCCTCCTCCCATTTATCTCTCCATCTCCGAGGCTTCCAACCTCATTCCTGATGAAAGCTCCTGCCTGAAACGTCAATTTTCCTGCTCCTTGGATGCTGCCTGACCTGCTGTGCTTTTCCAGCACTGCTCTAATCTTCACTCTAATCTCCAGCATCTGCAGTCCTCACTTTTGCCTGGAAGGCAGAGTTAGTGAGGTATTTACTGTGTTGTCGGATGAGGGGGGTCAAGAGATTATGAAGACGTTAAAAGAGGCTATTTTAAATGCTTATGAATTGGTGCCAGAAACATATAGACAGCCGTTCAGAAACACAAAGAAGGAACCAGGTCAGACTTATGTTGAGTTCGATGGGTGCATGTATTAAAAATAGATCGGATCTTTGAGGCTTTACGAGAGATTATTCTGCTGGAGGCCTTTAAAAACTCACTTCCAGAGATGGTAAGAATTCACGTGGAGGAACAGAAAGTTCAGAAAGTGAGAAGGACAGCAGAATGAGCAGATGATTACATGTTGGTGCATTACTCAAGCTTTCAGCTAGAATTTCATCCTGTGAGGGATAGAAGTTGGGAGAAGAGGTGATCCTACATTACAAAAGAATGAGTAGAGAACACTGGTAAGAATTTACCACATGTTGAAAAAGCCCAAGAGGGTGGAAAGGAGGTGAAAGGCCTCAGGTGCTTTCACTAATGGAGTGGGACACAGAAAATGACAGTGCTGGTGGTTTCAGAAGGGCACTGGGAAAAGGTGTTTTCACTGCCAGAAGGTGGGACACGTACAGACACAGTGCTGATCATTAATGAAAGTCTTTGTGGGAAAAGATGTGGGAAAAGAAGCTAAGCCAGTGGCATGAGTGAAGGTAGTAAAGGAGACCCCAAGAAGCCCCAAGGAGCCGCAGGAGAGTGCACAGCCTAGGCAAGGGCTGGGTATAGAGTTAGTACCTGATCTCTACAAAGAATTTGCCTCTGTGGGTAAAGTTTGGTGGCATGGTGGCTCAGTTGTCAGCACTGCTGCCTCACAGCGCCAGGGACCTGGGTTCGATTCTGCCCTCAAGCAACAGTCAGTGTGGAGTTTGCACATTCTACCTGTATCGGTGTGGGTGCTCCGGTTTCCTCCCACAATCCAAATGTGTGCAGGTTAGGTCAATTAGCCATGCTAAATTGCCCATGGTGTTAGGTGCAATCATCAGGGGTAAATGTAGGGGAATGGGTCTGGGTTGGTTACTCTTTGGAGGGCTGGTGTGGACTTGTTGGTCCAAAGGGCCTGTTTCCACACCATGGGAAACCTAATCTTTACTCAGAAAGAACAGGGGGAGAAGGACAAGAAGTTATAATTTGAGAGATTCAGGATCTAACCAGTCACCGATGGTAAGGGATGAGCGAGTATGCACTCTTTCTGATCAGTTACCCAAGAGGGTGGTAATTTGTGGGGTCGATGGACATAAAGTGAGTGTTCCCCTATGTAAGATCAAGTTGGAGTGCTAACTCAAGATTGGGTAAGTTACAGTGGGAGTCTCTGACAGAGTGTCAGCTCCAGGAATTCAGTTTGTTGTTGGGAATGATTTGGCAGGATCCTAGATGGGAATGACATCCCTTGTTGTGGAGAAGCCCAAGGAAGACGAAGAAACTGAGGATTTAAAACAGAAATATCCTGGTATTTTCCCAGACTGTGTAGTAACCAGATCCCACTACCATAAGTCATAGCACAAAGCAAAACCTAAAGAGAAAGATGAAGGAGTTGAGGCTCAGTTTGTGGATTCCCTGGTTGACGTAATGATGCAGGCGAAACCTGAACAGGCAGAGGGTCAGACAGAAGTGTCTAGTCCTGAAAGGCTAAGGGATTTGCAACAATAAGACAAGATGATAAAAGATACATATTTGGATGAGTTCTCCACAAAGGAGGCAGAGAATATTCCGGAGGGTTGTTATCTGAAAGATAGAATATAAAGATAGAAACGGAGACCCTGGCAGGTTAGTGCAGAGGAGAACTGGGCTGAAGTGCACCAGATTGTGTTGCCGGTAGCATACAGACAGGAGGTGTTACAGGTCACACTTTAACTACCTGTAGGAGGTCACCTAGAGGTAGGAAAAACTCAGGCTAAGATACAATGGCAATTTTATTAGCCTGCAAATGCACAAGGATGTGGTTAACTTTTGCTGTATGTGTCATACATGCCAAATGGTAGGTAAACCGCAGGCGGTAATAAAACCAGCCCCTTTGTTGCCAAATCCCGCATTTGAAGAACCTTTCACGTGGGTTATAATTGTGCAAGTCCTCATCTGAGATCTAAAAGTGGGAACCAGTATTTGTTAACCAGAATGGATGTGCCTACAAGATTTCCGGAGGCAACTCCATTAGCAAAAAGGGTGGTAGAGGAGTTAATAGCTTTCTTCAAACGGTATGGGCTACCCAAAGAGAGTCAGTCAGACCAAGGGTTAAATTTTATTGCTAAGCTGTTTAAGGAGGTTATGGATAGCTTATGATTTGGTGATGCCGGTGTTGAACTGGGGTGTACAAAATTAAAAATCACACAACACCAGATTATACTCCAACAGGTTTAATTGGAAGCACTAGCTTTCGGAGCGATGCTCCTTCATCAGGTGGTTGTGGCTGAAAACCATCTGATGAAGTAGCGCCGCTCTGAAAGCTAGTATGCTTCCAATTAAGTCTGCTGGACTATAACCTGGTGTTGTGTGATTTTAAACTATGCTTAGTTTAGGTATACAGCACTTTAAATCCAGTGTGTATCATCCTGAATCCCAGGGAGCTTTAGAAAGGTAGCATCATACCTTGAAGACCATGTTGAGAGTATACTGTCAGGATTACCTGATAAAGGTATCCCATTCGTATTGTTGGCCATTAGAGATGCTCCAAATGAATCTACTCAGTTCACTCCCTTTGAGTTAATATTCACGCATGAAGTGAGAGGACCTTTGAAATTACTTAAAGAAAAATTGACAGGACCAAAGTCAGAGATCTCACACTTAGATTATGTTTCAGGTGAGGGAGAGATTAAATCAAGTAGGTGAGTTAGCTAAACAGCACCTAAAAAGGGCACAGTATGGAATGAAGGAGGTGGCAGATGAAAGCTCTGAGACATGGACGTTTTCCCGAGGGGACAACATGTTAGTACTGTCACCAGTAATCGGAGATCCCTTCAAAGGCAGGTTTTGTTGTCATAGAGTCACAGAGATGTACAGCACAGAAACAGACCCTTTGGTCCAACTCGTCCATGCTGACCAGATGTCTCAACCGAATCTAATCCCATTTGCCAGCACTTGGCCCAGATCCCTCTAAGCCCTTCCTATTCATATATCCATCCAGATGCCTTTTAAATGTTGCAGTTGTACCAGCCTCCACCACTTCCTCTGGCAGCTCATTCCATACACACACCACTCTCTGTGTGAAAAAGTTGCCCCTCAGGTCCCTTTTATATCTTTCCCCCCTCGCCCTAAACCTATGCCTCTAGTTCTGGATTCCCCCACCCCAGCAAAAAGACTTTGTTTATTTATCCTATCCATGCCTCTCATGATTTTATAAACCGCTATGAGGTCACCCCTTAGCCTTTGACGCTCCAGGGAAAACAGCCCCAGCCTGTTCAGCCTCTCTCTATAGCTCAAATCCTCCAACCCTGGCAACATCCTTGTAAATCTTTTCTGAACCCTTTCAAGTTTCACAACATCCTTCCGATAGGAAGGGGACTAGAATTGCACGCAATATTCCAAAAGTGACCGAACCAACGCTCTGTACTGCCGCAATATGACTACCCAACTCCTGTACTCAATACTCTGACCAATAAAGGAAAGCATATCAAACGCCTTCTTCATTATCCTATCTACCTGCGACTCCACTTTCAAGGAGCTATGAACCTGCACTCCAAGGTCTCTTTATTCAGCTACGTTCCCTAGGACCTTACCATTAAGTGTATAAGTCCTGCTATGATTTGCTTTCCCAAAATACAGCACCTCGCATTTATCTAAATTAAACTCCATCTGCCATTCCTCAGCCCATTGACCCATCTGATCAAGTTCCCGTTGTAATCTGAGGTAACTTCTTTCGCTATCCACTACACCTCCAATTTTTGTGTCATCTGCAAACTTACTAACTATTTCTCCTATGTTCATATCAAAATCCTTAATATAAATAATGAAAAGTAGTGGACCCGCACTAATCCTTGTGGCACTCCACTGGTCACAGGCCTCCAGTCTGAAAAACAATCATCCACCACCACCCTCTGTCTTCTACCTGTGAGCCAGTTCTACATCCAAATGGCTAGTACTCCCTGTATTCCATGAGTTCTAACCTTGCTCACTAGTCTCCCATGGGGAACCTTGTTCAACACCTTATTGAAGTCCACATAGTTCACATCCACTGCTCTGCCCTCAGCAATCACCTTTGTTACTTTTTCAAAAAACGCAATCAAGTTTGTGAGACATGACTTTTCACGCACAAAGTCATATTGATTATCCTTAATCAGTTCCTGCCTTTCCAAATACATTTACATTCTGTCCCTCAGGATTCCTTCCAACAACTTGCCCACCACTGATGTCAGGCTCACTGGTCTATAGTTCCCTGGCTTGTCCTTACCTCCTTTCTTAAACAGTGGCACCACATTAGCCAACCTCCAGTCCTCCGGCACCTCACCTGTGACTATCGATGATGTGAATATCTCAGCAAGAGGCCCAGCAATCTCTTCCCCTGCTTCCCACAGAGTTCTGATTAGGACCTACAGTTTTATCCACCTTTATGCATTTTAAGACGTCCAGTACATCCTCCTCTCTGACATGGACATTTTTCATGATGTCGCCATCTATTTCTCCACAATCTATATCATCTGTGTCCTTCTCCACAGTAAACACTGATGTAAAATATTTATTTAATATCTCCCCCATCTCCTGCAGCTCCACATAAACGCTGCCTTGCTGATCTTTGAGGGACCCTATTCACTTCCTAGTTACCCTTTTATCCTTAATGCATTCATGAAAACCCTTTGAATTTTCCTTAACTCTGTCAGCCAAAGCTATGCCATGCCTCCTTTTTGCTCTCCTGATTTCCCTCTTAAGTATATTCCTACTATATTTATACGATTCTAAGGATTCACTCGACCTCTCCTGTCTAGACCTGACATACGCTTCCTTCTTTCTCTGAACCATAACCTCAATTTCTCTAGTCAGCCAGTCTGCCCTATACCTACCAACGTTTCCTTTCATCCTAACAGGAATATACTTTCTCTGGATTCTCATTATTTCATTTCTGAAGGTTTCCCATTTTCCAGCCGTCCCTTTACCTGCGAACATCTGCACCCAATCAGCTTTTGACAGTTCTTGCTTAATACCTAAAATTTAGCCTTCCTCCAATTAAGAACTTCAATTGTTAGATCTAGTCTATCCTTTTCCATCACTATTTTAAAATTAATAGGATTATGGTCACTGGCCCCAAAATGCTCCCCCATTGACACCTCAGTCACCTGCCCTGCCTTATTTCTCAAGACTAGGTGAAGTTTGCATCTTCTGTAGTAGGTACATTCACATACTGACTCAGAATATTTTTTTCTACACTCTTAACAAATTCTTCTCCATCTAAAGCCTTAACACTATGGCAGTCCCAGTCTATGTCTGGAAAGTTAAAGTTCCCTACCATAACCACCCTATTATTCTTACAGATACCTGAAATCTCCTTGCAAATTTGTTTCTCAATTTCCTGATGACTATTAAGGAGTCTATAACATAATCTTCGAGCAGAAAGTAAGGACTGCAGATGCTGGAGATCAGAGCTGAAAATGTGTTGCTGGAAAAGCGCAGCAGGTCAGGCAGCATCCAAAGAGCAGGAGAATCGATGTTTTGGGCATGAGCCCTTCTTCAGGAATGAGGAAAGTGTGTCCAGCAGGCTAAGATAAAAGGTAGGGAGGAGGGACTTGGGGAAGGGGCGATAGGGGGAAGGAGGTCAAGGTGAGGGTGATAGGCCGGAGTGGGGTGGGGGCGGAGCGGTCAGGAAGAAGATTGCAGGTTAGGAAGGTGGTGCTGAGTTCGAGGGATTTGACTGAGACAAGCTGGGGGGAGGGGAAATGAGGAAACTGGAGAAATCTGAGTTCATCCCTGGATGAACTCATTTCCCCTCCCCCCACCTTGTCTCAGTCAAATCCCTCAAACTCAGCACCGCCTTCCTAACCTGCAATCTTCTTCCTGACCGCTCCGCCCCCACCCCACTCCGGCCTATCACCCTCACCTTGACCTCCTTCCACCTATCACATTTCCAACGCCCCTCCCCCAAGTCCCTCCTCCTTATCTTTTCCTCAGATACTGAAATAGTCCAAGTTCAAAGCAACATAATCTGGGCAACACCCAGGCTTGTGTTGACAGATGGCAAGTAACATTTGTGCCACACAAATGCCAGGCAATGACCATCTCCAATAAGAGATAATCTAACCACTGCCTCTTGAAATTCAATGGGGTTACCATCATTGAATCCCCCACTATCAGCATCCTAGGGACTACTATTGATCAGAAACTCAACTGGAATCACGACATAAACACATTGGCTACGAGAGCAGATCAGAGCCTAGGAACACTGCGGCAAGTAACTCACCTCCTGACTCCTCAACCCCTATCCACTATCTAGAAGGCACAAGTCAGGAGTGTGATGGAATATACCCCAAGGGCCTGGATGGATGCACCTCCAACAACACTCAAGAAGCTTGACATCATCCAGGACAAAGCAGCCTGTTTGATTGACACCACTTTCACAAGCATCCAGTAGCAGCAGTATGCACCATTTACAGGATGCACTGCACAAATTCGCCAAAGATCCTTAAACAGCTCTTTCCAAACCCACAACCACTTCCATCTAGAAGGACAAGGGCAGCAGACACATGGGAACACCACCCCCTGCAAAATTCCCCTCCAAGCCACTCACCATCCTGACTTGGAAATATCTCACTGTTTCTTCACTATTGCTGGGTCAAAATTCTGGAATTCCCTCCCTAAGAACATTGTGGGTCTACCTGCAGCATATGGACTGCAGCAGTTCCAGAAGGCAGCTCACCCCCATCTTCTCAAGGGGCAACTAGGAACCGGCAATACACGCTGGCCCAGCCAGTGACACCCACATCCCATGAGTGAGTGAAAAGGGATTGCAAACAAATTCCCAGAACATTAGCCTGGACCCCTGGATTTTGAGCCAGTGACAATGCCACAACACCACTTATAAGATATTTGGATCTGCAAGTTGTTCCTTTATGAACAGCCATTACTGTTACCCCTGAGTTGTTCTGCCCTCATGATCAACTGTAAGGGCAGTGATGAGCTCCTTTAACTACTGCAAGATATTTGTACCTGATGAGTGATACATATGTTAGCTCCCATAATAATAAAATGCATGCAATACAGTTCTGAGGGATTGAATCGATCTTTATTACATTCCCTGATGTCTATGTATATTACAATATGGACACTTAGAGTCATAGAAATGTACAGCATGGAAACAGGCCCTTCAGTCCACCTTGCCAATGACGACCAGATATCTTAATCTAGTCCCATTTGCCACCACTTGGCCCACTTCACTCTCAACCCTTCCTATTCATTTACCCACCCAGATGCTTTTTAAATGTAATTGTAGCAGCCTCCACCTCCTCCTCTGGCAGCTCATTCCACACCCTCTGAATGAAAGGTTGATCCTTAGATCTCTTTTAAATCCTTCCCCTTTCACCTTAAACCTATGACCTCTATGGTCTGAATGAACTCTAGTGAAGTAATTCCCGAGGCAGGTTAGAACGTGCTTCAATCAGTATGTCATACTGCAACTGGGCTCAGTAAATGGAGTATGAGAATCTTGTAGCATCGGGCCGCATGCCATGATATAGTGGTGACATTGTGAGCATACCATTTCAAGGAATATTTCATTGTAGCTCTGATACATTATAGAACAGTCTGGGGTGGTCCAAAAATGGATTGCTCTTCTCCATGACTTTGTTACTTTTAAAAACTTCACTGTGTGAGCACCTGAGAGAAACTCCTGCACAACCCCCTCACCCCATCCCCAACCCCTCCTTCGGAACGGCAAGTGCCATAATTTGCTGAACGCCATTTTGTGGTCTAAGCCAATCGTACAATTTCAAGTTCAAAACTGATCATCAGTTGTCAAAATAGGTGTGATTTTCTTTGAATTTTTTTTTGGTACTTATGGAATAAGAAAGGATGAATAGTTCCAAATTGCTGTTGCAAGCTTTTTTTTTGCAAACTATTCTTCAATTACATGTCAGAGTTTGTCAGGATATGTGTTCAAGGTAGCAAAAACAAACAAATGAAAGTAAATGGAATTTTATAACTGCGTGACATCCTGCTGTGGTTTTAGGTGTGTCAGAGCAAGGCTAGAATAGCAGAGAATGTTGCAATTTATTCAAATCTTGCCACTTGCTCTGTCAGAACAAGCAACTTATCAAGTCTGCACCAACCCCTGCCAATTCAACATAAATTGCAGAACTTTTACAGTGAACAATTATTTTTTGTTCTTAATCTAAAGTTTTGCAATAGCTGATTGATTGGGTACTAAAACATTCTGCCTGAGTGAATGATCATCCTGTTAGATTATCAGAATTATTGCAAGAAACAACCTTAGATGGTACCTTGCCACTTCTTCATGCTTTTTTACATCAATGGTTCTGTCCAAAGTGGAGTCTATTTCAAAATAACTCATTCATTGCTAAGCACTTTCCATTGATAAGTACAACAACAAAACTTATATGCAGCAGGATCCCTGCAACAACAAATGAATGATCAGAATAACAACAGGATGCATTTATATAGAGCTATTAATGTAAAATAAGGTATACCAAGGTGTGTACATGTGGTGAAAGATGTTACCATTTTGCGTAAACCCTGTCATTTAACACCAGTTTAATAGCATGGCTATTTAATAACAGTGACTCCTCCCATCTACCACAAGTTACCTAATCTCCCTGAAGAGGCAAGAAACAGAGGGAATGAATGTAGGCTGATCCAGGAAATAAAGCCCTGGGAAATTCTTTTTTGAACATAAAGTTCCTGTTGGCTACACTAAGATATCTTCCCCAATCCCTGACCTACATTTGAACATTGTCGTGTCAGAGACTTGACCAGCTCCGAAGAAAGCTGGGCTGCCTCACAGCGCCAGAGACCCGGGTTCAATTCCCACCTCAGGCGACTCTCTGTGTGGAGTTTGCACATTCACCCCGTGTCTGTTCCGGGTGCTCCGGTTTCTTCCCACAATCCAAAAAGAATGTGCGGGTTAGGTGAATTGGCCATGCTAAAATTGCCCCTAGTGTTAGGTGAAGAGGTAAATGTAGGAGTATGGGTCTGGGTGGTATATGCTTCGGTGGGTCGGTGTGGACTTGTTGGGCTGAAGGGCCTGTTTCCACACTGTAAGTAATCTAATCTAAAAAGCTCTGGCAAATTTGCGTCTGTTGAAAGAACTGCCAGCTTATTCCAAAGGGTAGCCAACACTCTGTGAATTAGGAACGCCTCCTTATATCTAGTCCAATGCTTACCTAACTGAAAACAGCAAATGTGGATTCGAAACATTAGCTTGTTCTCTCTCCACAGATGCTGCCTGGCCCCCTGTGATCTTCAGCATTTGTTGTTTTCAGTACAGAGTCCAGCATCTGCAGTAATTTGCCTCCGTGTTTGCCACTTAACTGATAAGTCTGATTCCGGTTCAATTTCTCAGCTCAAAGATTTAAGTCTTTCATAATTTTAAGCAATTCAGTCAAATTTCCTTACGCATTCTATAAGATAAATATACAAACGTGTTGCACTGTGTCTGACACATGCTCAACTGCAGGCAGTTATTATGGAACTAACATTATGTACACCTCCCTAAGAGAGAGAGCAGTAGTTCACAATGAATCCACAGCTTGAGTTTTCCTCAGTGCGATCTCATTCAATCATAGAATCTCTCCAGTGTGGAAACAGGCTATTCAGCCCAAAACGTCCACACCGACCCGATGAACAGCCATTCTGGGGAAGGGCCACTAGATCTGAAACGTAAACTCTGATTTCTCCTCACAGATGTTGCCAGACCTGCTGTGCTTTTCTGGCAAACTTCTGCTTTTGCCTTTGAAAAACATCCCATCAAGACCCGTTTCTCTTACCCTATCCCTGTAGCCCTGCATTTCCCATGTTAATCCACTTAACCTACACATTCAACACGATGGGGTAATTTAACATGGACAAGCCATCTAACCTGGCTCCTTTTGCCAGTGGGAGGAAATCCATGTAGACATAGAGAGAATGTACAAATGCCACACAGTCACCTGAGGTTAGAATTGAACGTGGTCCCCTGGCACTGTGAGGCAGCTGTCTAAACACTGAGTCACCCTTTGTTTTCTAGCAAGCCCGTAGTTCTGTGTTTTCACAAGCAATCGTGGTTAGACACATTATGGGGAAATATTGATTTTATTCTCATCTCATATTATTTGCTTGCAGCCAAATGTATGACTTTCATTTATAATTACGTTAGTCCTCATTATCACCAACAAACCCTTCAGTGTCCCTTTCTCTGTGTTGAGCTGCTTTACCACATACCTAAACATGACACAGCATATTTCAAACTCCACAAACCTCTTCAAAACCATTGTTAGAAATTCCAAAGACATGACATACTGTTCTTTATTCCTTAATATGTAAAAGAACATTCCACTCCACCTTTGTCCCATTTTACTGTCAGTTGAACCATGACCAGCTGCGTTTAAATCCAGATAACTGTTAATAAACTAACTTCGTTTACATGTCCCAGTGAAAGGGTGATATAACAAAATGCTCAGATCTTGCAATATACCACACTTACTAGACTTCTTGCTATTGGATCTAATGCTTTAAAGCAGAAGGCATTGTGGCTCAGTGGTTAGCACTGCTGCCTTGTAGTGTCAAGGACTCAGGTTCGAGCCCACCATCGGGTGACTGCCTGTGTGGAGCTTGCATGTTCTTCTGTGTCTGCGCAGGTTTGCTCCGGTTTCCTCTCACAGTCCAAAGCTGTGCAGGTCAGGTGGATTAGACATGCTAAATTGTCCATTGTGTGCTGTGTAAGTGAATGGAACACAGGATAGGGGGCTGGGCTGTGATTTGGAGGGTCAATGTGGACTTGATGGGTCAAATGGTGTATCCCCACACTGTAGGAATTTTATGATGACTCTGATGTTATGAGCTGGGAGAATAGGGGAGCCCATGACTGATCATAACAAAGGTTTAACTACTTTTCAAGATGCTATACCATTCTTCCAATAATATGTAATTAGTTAATTCCTACTACAAGCTGTAATGAGCCTATCACAATTATATTCTGGAGTTAAAGAAAAAACAAATTTGTTACCTGCTGACCCTTGAAAAGTAATAAAGATGTGCATTAAGCATATGCACATTCACTTGTCTCAAGGGAAAAAGGTAAGTATGCAAAGCTAAAAGTCTAAAAGTAACTAAAAGAATTAGTTTAGAGTACTTTGGGTATCCTCAAGGCATAAAGTTTTAACCTCATACTCCAGTTGGTTTGTTAGATTCTTGTATTGTTAGTTTCCTTTCCACGCCTGGTTTGCCAAGCTCCTTTCCACTCTCTGCGTCACACCTAGCATGTTGTTTCTTGTTGAGGAAGACTTATCTCTGCCTGTGTTGAGTTTTACGCACTATAAGTAATTTCCTCTACTCTGCCCAAAAATTGCCTTTAAGTAGCAGCTTTTCTAAATATTCCATGTCTGTTGAAGTTATTTATGCAGGTTTGTTCATTGTGGATAGACTTCACCTCCAACATGTGATGATTCTCTTAATGGTGTAAGTCAAATAGAGGATGAGAATCTTTGCAAGCTATCTATGGGGGGCTTGGCTGACAGTTTCTATTGCCCTCCTGTATGGTGTCAATTTCAGGTTAGACTGTCTTTGATATAACTCAAGTTAGTTTCATCAAAATTGACCAATCTATGTGGATCAAATGTTTACTGTGGCCATTTTAAGGTAGAGTTTTGTTCCCATTTTAAAACTGTTTCAGTCCCAGCTATTAAACCAGCAATGGAATTCCAAGAACAATAATTTGCATTTTATATCATCATGATATAAGATATCAATTAAGTGGCCCTTCATATTGGCCCTCCTGAGAGGGAGGTAAATTAGGTCACAGTATTCTAGATGAGTTTAGATTAGAGTGGTGCTCTATTTTACTGCGATTTTACTGCTCCTCGGATGCTGCCTGAACTGCTGTGCTTTTCCAGCATCACTCTAATCTAAACTCTGGTTTCCAGCATCTGTAGTCATTGTTTTTACCTATTCTAGATGGGGCCAGATGTACTACAAAAATCTGTCTTAAGAGAGAATACTTGATAGATCCTTATTGTAATGTCTCATTCAAAGAACAATATCACTGTCAATGCACAACTCATTGTATTGAACATTGTTCATATGTCTAAGCCAAATGAAGCTTTAAAATTATAACTTTCTTGTTCATAAACGGTGATTTACTGGAGCTAATTGACATGAGATGGGCAGGAAATTCTTTTTTTACAAAAGCTCATCATATAAAAACAATTGGTAGTTAGCTAGTCTGATGTGTTAAACACAAATACTTCAGTACCTTATTTTTGATCCTATCTTTCTGTGCTGTATTCCAGTCTTGATATTCAAGTGCATTATTGCAAAATGTTTAGAAGTGTGAATTCCAAGTTGAGGACAATGCTAGAGAGATTCTTTCACCTGATGTAGATCATAATTACAAGTTATAAGTCAAACAGCATGCAATACTGCAATCTTACTTTTGCTGTCTCAGACTGTGAACCTGCATCCAGCTGAGATGATGAGGCAAAATGTTTGCAGTTCTACACAAGGTGATTGACCAATGATAGCAGTGACCTCAGTGAACAAACCGAGTCACAATCCAACTAGAAGATTGTAGAACACATTTTCTTGGTCTTCATTATTAAACAGGCATAGAATGAGCTTCATATCCAGGCTGCTCGCAACTCCGTATTTAATCAACTGATGATTAAGGAGTCAAAAGGTGTGGTGGCGGAAAAGCACAGCCAGTCAGGCTGCATCGGAGGAACAGGAAAGTCGATGTTTTGAGCTAATTTCTTCAACAGGAATGTGGGGGGACCTAAGGGGGTTGAGAGATAAATGGGAGGCGGGTGACGCAGGGGAAGGTCGCTGGGAAGACGATAGGTAGATGAAGTTGGTGGGGGGGGGGGGGGGGGGTGACAGTCTGGAGCGGAGGGTGGAGTGGACAGGTGGGAAGGAAGATGAACAAGTAGGTCAGTTCAAGAAGGCAGTGCCGAGTTGGAGGGTTGCATCTGGGATAAGGTGGGGCCAGTGGAGATGAGTAAACTGGTGAAATCAACATTGATGCCGTGTGGTTGGATTGTCCCAAGGAGGTATTTGAGTTGTTCTTCCTCCAGCTGTTAGTTAGCTAGGATTTGGCAGTGGAGGAGGCCCAGGACTTGCAATTCCTTGGGGGAGTGGAAGAGGGAGTTGAGTCTGTTCGACCACAGGGTAGTGGGGTTGTTTAGTGGATGTGTCCTGGAGATGTTCCCTGAAACATTCTGCAAGTTGGCATCCTGTCTCCCCAATGTAGAGGAGACCACATTGAGAGCAATGGACACTGTAGATGAGGTGTTTGGATTTGCAGGAAAATATCTGCCTGATGTGGAAGGATACTTTGGGGCCTTGGATGAAGGTGAGGGGGGGAGGTGTAGGCGCAGGTTTTATACCTCTTGTGGTAGCAAGGGAAGGTTTTGGGAGTAGGGGGGCTGGTAGGTGGGGGCTTGGACCTAACAAGGGAGTCAACAGAGAGAATGGTCGCTGCGGAATGTTGAAAGGGGTGGGGTGGGTTATCTCTCAGTACCCTTGCCCCCCCCCACCACATTCCTGATGAAGAGCTCATGCCCAAAACGTTTACTCTCCTGCTCCTTGGATGCTGCTTGACCTGCTGTGTTTTTCCAGCACCGCACGTTTTGACTCTGATCTCCAGCACCAGCTGTCCTCACTTTCCCCTAGTTGATTATGAAGGTGGTTTAGCTACAGCCTGCTTTCCAGCATGCTCTCTGCAAGACCTTACACCAGGAGACATGAAGGATTGGGAGCCAACCTGAAGGTTACACCTTACTCTTCTCCAAAAGCAGCCAGACAGCCTCTAACCTTAAGGAGTTGTTAGAAACCTGCAAAGGAAAGGAACCATGTTCTACTGTGACATGTCTGCTCTCCTGTTTCAGTTTTCCGTAGGAACTTCAGGGTGGATTACAGCTACAGGGTGACCATCTCCAACTTCTTAGGAATCCCTCTTTGTTGGGCTTTGCTGCAAGGCAACTCGATCTCATCTGAATGATGGAAACTTGAAAATGAAAATGGATTCAATGTATTAGTTGAAATAAGTGAATGTTTTACATTAAAAGTAAATTTTGATGGGGTTTTTAAAAGTATTATGTCTATTTGGTGATCAAATTATTCTCACGATCTTCACTTTGCTGAATAAGTTATTGTAGGACAAGAAGAGAAATGGAAAATGTTTAGTTAGTTTAAGTTTTCTTACTTTAATGATGATTCAAGAAGAGATAGTTTTGCTGTCTCGGGAGAATGTAGCACCAACTTTTAACAACAGAGTTAAAAATGATGACAAAATTTATGTTAATTTTATTTGTTTATGAATGGACAGAATATTACATACAAGACAAATAAGGCCCATTGACATTTGTATGTAACAGGAAGCTATAACTTTCAGTAATATATTTAAGGGTATGACCATGTTTGATTCATCAACAAGACAATTGCAGAGAGTGAGTGAAGTTGCCCAATCTCATCAAAAAGTTAAAGTATCAATCTTACATGTTTTAGTTCATAAGTTCATAAGATATAGGAGCAGTATTAGGCCATTGGCCCATTAAGTCTAGATTAGAGTGGTGCTGGAAAAGCACAGCACGTCAGGCAACATTTGAGGAGCAGGAAAAATCAACGTTTCGGGCAAAAGCTCTTCATCAGAAATGAGCCTCATTTTTCCTGCTCCTCGGATGCTGCCTGACCTGCTGTGCTTTTCCAGCACTACTCTAACCTGGACTCTAATCTCCAGCATCTGCAGTACCCACTTCTGCCATTTGGCCCATCCAGTCTGCTCTGCCATTCGATCATGGCTGATATGCTCCTAACGGCAGGTCAGGCAGCATCCGAGGAGCAGGAGAATTGACGTTTTGGGCATAAGCCCTTCATCAGGAGAATGAAGGGCTGACCTCCAGCATCTGCAATCCTCACTTTCTCCCGATTTGCTCCTCACCCCCATTTTCCTGCCAGTTAAAAATCTGTCTAAGTCCTCCTTAAATTTACTTACTGTCCCAGATTCACAACCCTTCGAGAGAAGTAGTTTCTTTTCAACTCTGTTTTAACTTTGCTGTCCTTTATCATGAGTATGATCTCTCATCCTAGAATGCCCCTCAAGAGGATGTATCTGCTCCATGGATGGTGCATCAATAAATTGAGAGTAAAAACTTGCCTGAATCATATGGAGGTGTGCTGCATTGACACCACAGTTCAACATAGGTCAGTTCAACACCCACAGATTCAAAACATGGCCATGAAGAAGAAATGACCTTATCAGAAAATCCAGCATACTGCAAGGAAGAGATGACCGAATAGTCATCTTCTAAGATGGACAATCACACAATAAAGTGTCAACCAGATGATGTTAGCCTGAAACAGTTCCCCTGAAAAGGAAACGTAGGAGATTAAAATTCTTCTAGTTAAGGCCACTGTGTTTAGCAGGAACAATGAAAGATAACACCATAAGACATAACAGCAAAAATTAGGCCATTCAGCCAATTGAGTCTGCTCTGCTATTCAATCATAGCTGATAGGTTTTTCAACTCTATTTTCCTGCTTTCTCCCCATAACCTTTGATCCCCTTGGCAATCAAGAACTTATCTATCTTTGCTTTAAATATGGTCAGTGACCTGACCTCCACTGCCTTCTGTGGCAATGAGTTCCCCACTCTCTGGTTGAAGAAGTTTCTCCTTATCTCCATTCTAAAAGGTCCTCCCTTTATTCTAAGATATTCAAGAGATAAAAGATACTCCAGTGAGATGAATACGATCATTTCCCTAATCTCAAATTCTTTCTTTTCCTGCTCAGTCTCCTCCAATTACAGGTTTCCATTCTCCCGCTCTTGATGCTCCTCCAGAGACAGCATCTTATGATAATTAATTCATGGGTGAGGCTAGGCCAGAGTCAACCACATCACTGTGGGTCTAGAGTCACATATAGTCCAGACCAGGTCAGCTGCCTTTCCTAAACAGTATTAATGGGTTTTTCCTGATGGGTTTTTCCTGACTATTGACAGCAATTTCATGGTCATCATTAGATCCTTTAAACAAAAATTGGGTTTAAATTCCACCATGGAGAAAGTGAGGACTGCAGATGCTGGAGATCAGAGTCAAGAATGTGGGGCTGGAAAAAACACAGCAGGTCAGGCAGCGTCTGAGGAGCAGGAGAATCGATGTTTCAGGCATGAGCCCCTCATCAAAAATTTGATGGAATTCTGATCTGCTGTGCTTTTCCAGCACTACACTCTCAACTTAAACTCCACCATGGTGGGATTGGAACATGGGTCCCCAGGTCATTAACAATAATAGCAGAAATTGCTGGAGAAGCTCAGCAGGTCTGTCAGCATCTGTAAAAGATGCTGGAGTTAACTCTGATTTCGTGCCATGAATGCAGCCAGAATTGCTGAGCTTTTGCACCAATTGTTGTATTTGTTTCTGACTTACAGCAGCCACAGTTCTTTTGGTATTCCCCAGATCATGACTTGGGACTCTGGAGTAATAGTCCAGACTATTAACCTTTAATTATCTTATTCTGATTTGAGGAGTTAGTTGATCTTCTGTGTAACTTGCAGGCAGAATATCAAGGCCAAGTGAAGTATTCACGTCCTGCACTTGGAGCTAAGGACTGAAGAAACAGGACAATGGCATACACAAGGAGATTAAAGACAGGAGGGGGAGAAAGTAAGCACCCCAACGTCATAGAGACCATCTACTGATCGTGGTGACAGTGATGTAAATCAAGTAGACATAGAGAAGGAGGTTGCCTCCTAAGTAATCCTAATGGTCTACCAACAGATAATCCACCTATTAAAGTCTTGACGTTTCATACGTTAAAGCAAAGTTAGGAATGAAATATAGCGGATTATTAAACTGAGGGTATTGACATAGGCTGAAATAGCAGGACAAGCCAGAGAGCGGAGATCAATTCCTGATGGGAACAATCCTGTTGTGTAAACAGAAAGTCAGTGAACTTTAGGTGTGTACTTTAGGACCCTCCCAGTTCTCTGTGTGACCTTGCAATAAAGATCAAATCTAATATTGACATGGCTATTTGACAGAAAGGATTGAAGAAATCCTGCTTTGTGTTAAATGGGTCTAAAGGAATTGAAAGGTAATGTTACTGTGCAGGCAGAATTTACAGAAGAGAAACCAGACATGCTGAACACTGTGGGAAGAGGATCTGTCTCAGTTCAACTTCCCTGCAAGTCCTGTGGTGGCAGCAATTTTAGTTTAGTTTTGTAACCTGGGAAACAGGTGAGCAGAAACCATTCAGGTGGCAGGTAAGAGGGGGGAATATACCTTGCCTGTTACTCAAGCCTCCTAACCTATGCATAGTCCAGCAAAGTCATGTTCTGTTGAGAGTGTGGATGTCATTCTGCTACATGAAGTAACAGCATGTAAGCTGCAGTGCTGAAATGCTCTCAAAAATCATAACATATCCACCAAAATTATTTTTATAAATGCCCTTGAGAAAATCTCCATAAGTGTCCTGGGAAAAAAAAACAGACCCATTTGTGACAATAGGTTTATTCTACTCAATGTCTTCTCAAGGGATGTCCCTCTAATCACAGGAATCATCAAGGGAACTATTATTTTGCCCCTTCCAGGTAAAATTTTCTCACTTTTATACTATAATACCCTTGAAATAAATATAATTTTTCTCCTTAATTCCCTGTTGTACCTGCAATGTTCTGTTTTGTTTACAATGCCACCAAAATTACTCTCTGGTCTCTCACCACTGAAAATGTAGTTTCTTTTTTATTCTTCTGACCAATGTGGAGAGTTCCGCACTTCCTCACAAAATAATCTATTTACCAACTTCTTATCCCACTACTTTGCAAATTAATATCCCTTTGTAAATGCTTTGTGTCCTTCTTATACTAAGGAGAAAGTGAGGACTGCAGATGCTGGAGATCAGAGTCAAAGGGTGTGATACTGGAAAAGCACAGCAGGACAGGCAGCATCCGAGGAGCAGGAGAGTTGACAATTTGAACATAATCTCTTCATCAGGAATGTCTGACCGGCTGTGCTTTTCCAGCGCCACACTTTTTGACTCCTCCTTATTCCTGTCTAGATTTTTTTATCATAAGCAAACTTAAACAGATTACAATTGGTCCCCATACGTACATCATTACTATAGATACTAAGTTGAAGCCCAACTGTGATGTTCCACCAGCTACACTCAGACATTCTGAAAATGACCCATTTATTTGCACTCCTTGTTTTCTGTAGATTAACCAATCTTCAGTTGACGCTAATGAATTATCCCAATCCATGACGACTAATTTTTCTTGTAATGTGCTAAATGCACAATAAAATTAAACATCTCACAGATAGCGTGTTCCTCCATTTGAGAAACATCAGCCAAACTTGTGATGCATGCCTCGTTTTGATGTGTATCATAACGAAACCAGACAGCGATAATTGGAGAGGGAAATTTCTCTTCCTCCTGATTAGCACCAGATGGATAATTGCTGAGGGTCCTCGCAATGTAAATTCCAGTTTCAAATGTTCGCCAGTTTTTTTTTCAAAAAGAAGTATGAGAAAATATTTACTTGCTGTGGCTTTTTTTTATTGAGAAAGGTTTTTGTTTTACTAAATTATAAAAGTACAAAAGATAATACAGTAATCTTATGGTACAACAACTGTAAGAACAAACTACCCACTACTCGACAGATCAAACCAAACTATTACAGAAATACAGAACAATCTTGCCATATTGCAATTCAATAAATAATTAAACATTACAAATTAAATTAAACTAACTTGAATTGGACTAAACTAACTTAATTTAATTTACATCACCAGAAGGTCCCCCATCGAGGCTCCCTCCAATGGGAGCATGAGTTAATATACCCGTATTAATTTAACCATTCATTCAGGCTTCCTCCTCTCGGGACCCCCGAGCCGCCAAATCTGGCCTTCGTGACGGTACAAAAGGCCCTAATCAGTTTGGCTGATATGTTCGCGTCTATGTGGTTCGAGTAGGACCGCCTCATCTTATAAAATAATTCCAATTTCTGGTGCACCACATTTGTAAGAAGGTCCTGGGGACATGCTCCATCACTAACCAATGCCATTGTGGAAGACACGGGGTGAGGGGTTTCCGCGATCCAGCTCATTAGAATGTTGTTCCTTGCACATTACATGAGAACGTTGAATAACCTCTTCCCTTGCTCATTTAGCAAAGGCAGATTTGGCAGTCCCAGAAGGAGGGATACCAGATCCATCTTAACCTCCGTTCCCAATATCCTCTCCAACATGTTCACGATGGCACCCCAGTACCTATGATCTTATGGTGCGACCATAAGCAGTGTGTGAGAGTACCGATGTCTGCTTTGCATGTAGGACACCTTGAGGATGCTCCTGTCTTAAATTTTGCCAGTTGGTTCTGGGGCCAAATGGTACCCGTGGAGAGTCTTTAGTTGCATAGCCTGCTCTTTATTGCAAATCGGATTTTTTTTCACATTCTCCCAGATATCCATCCATATTGCCAATGAGATTTCTATTCCCAATTCCTGATTCCTGACTCCATAAAGTCTTTCCACACCTTCCAGGGTACCCCTCTCTGTAGTTGACTGAAAGAGTGTCTGCACACCAAAGCACACTCCTCTCCATATCAGACTTAAAGGGCTGAGCCAAGAGCTTCCTTTTCTGCATGTAGTCCCAGATCTGGAAATAATGGAAAAGGTCCCTACTGGAGAGCTCCAGGCAGGAAACTCCCTTGGCCTCCCATGCCTTATAGCCGGAGTCCATTGATCCTGGCCTGAATCCCTCCTTGTTCCTACAAAGGGGGTGAACAGGGAGGTCTTATGTAAATTACCTTCACTCTGTTGCATCATTCTCCACACTTTGACTGTGTTGAAAATGATTGGATTCTTACAGTACTCAGCAACAGTTTCCATCTTGTCCATAATTAACAAATTGAGGAGGGGCCATTTTGCCTGGGAGGCCTCAATATCAAGCCAAATTGACCTCGGATCCTTACACACCCAACCACTCACATAGGACAATAAGGAGCTTATTTGCTATGACGTAAAGTCTGGGAGATCTACCCCTCCCAGTCCCTGTGGAAGTTGCAACTTAGCAAATTTAATAAGAGGGTGGCTGCGGTGCGAGATGAGTGAACCAAGCCAACCATTAACCCTCCGAATGTTTGTCTAGGCAACAACAACGGCAATATTCTCATCGGGTATAGCGGGTGAGGAAAAACATTCATTTTCATCAAAGCTATTCGACCTAACCATGATATCGGTAACCCTTCCCAACGCTGATGGTCTTGTTTTATCTTCTCACACAACTGTTCAAAATTGGCTCTGCACAACTGGTGAAAAGCGGGGGTGATGATACAGGAAACTTTTCTGTGACCATCTAAAAGGAAGACAAGTTCCATCTGCCAGGTCAGGTTCACCCACAAGACCCTCCGATGGGCATGGCCTCCGATTTCCTTTAATTCATTTTATACCCCGAAAAGGTACCAAATAAATTAATCTTTCTTATTAAACGGGGCACAGACTTTGGTGCGTTAGTCAGAAAGAGAAGAAGATTGTCTGCATCGAGAGTGATTTTATGCTCTCCTATTCCCACTACCAGGGCAGCTATTTTAGAGTCCTTCCAAATAGCCTCCACTAGCGGTTCAATCACTAACGTGAACAGCAGCGGTGAAAGAGGGCACCCTCATCGGCTGCCTCTCCCAATACATTCAAGACATTGAATCTCCTACTCATGCTTCTGTAGCATGGCAGAGATCGGTTCCAGTCTGGTGCAAGATTCCTCCAGCGCTACCTTAATCTTCTCTCGGAGTTTCACGAATTCCCAGATTAAGTTCTGCTGCTCCGAGATCAAAGGCACCAGTTGCTGTAGGGGTGTGGCCTGCATGTTGCGATCCTAGCAATCCCTTTTCTTTTGTCATCTTCTTCTTCCCTAAACATTAAAATTAATATTTAAAGGTTCTGGGGGCTTTATTCTACGGATCTTTTTTTCAGGAATGGCTAGTATGTGAGGATGGGAGCACCACTTTACCTGGATTATGGTGCAGATGTTAGTCAGGCAGACCTGTTAGATCGCCACCATCTTGAATCCCCCTGCTGTGGCATCTTTCGGGTGGCATGGTGGCTCAGTGGTCAGCACTGCTGCCTCAGAGCGCCAGGGACCCAGGTACGATTCTAACCTCTGGCAACTGTCTATATGGAGTTTATGCATTCTCCCTGTGTCTGCGTGGGTTTCCTCCCACAGTCTAAAGATATGCAGGTCAGGTGAATTAGCCATGTTAAATTGCTCCATGGTGTCTCGGGATGTGCAGGCTAGCCGGGGAAATATTATAGGGCAGCGGGTGAGTCTGGGTGGGCTCCTCTTTGGAGGGTCAGTGTAGACTCGATGGACCAAATGGTCTACTTCCAAACTGTAGGGATTCTACAGTTTTTATTCCTAATCTTTCGACAAGGGGAGATAACAGAATGTTGGCCTAAATGTACTTTACATCAATTTACAAGGTACCACAGACTTAAGTAACCTTGCCCAGATTATGTCATGCTCACTGTTTTATTAATTGTTTGTTATCCTTGGGAAATTGAAAGATTTGACCTTCCATCCCAGTATGATGCCCAGGTCTCATTCAGAACAAGCTGTTCAAATTTGACTTGCGCAATTTAAAGTGTGTTTCTGCATTTGCCTCCAGAGGTTATTAGCGTTGAAAGCAGCTGGGTATAAAATGGTAAGATTGACTGTTGAAATAAATGAAACACTGACAAAGAGCTTCAGGCATTGATGGCAGAGAAAAAGTTCCCTACAAATAATGGCTCCACTTTTAGGATTTGTCGCCTCAAGTTCAAAGCTTGAATGATACCTGTAAACAAGGCAAGAATGTTGGAAATACTTAGCAAGCCAAGCAGCATATTTTTGTAGGAGTCAGAGTTTTAATCGGCTGAATTTTATGCTATTTTGTTAAGTACAAGTTACATTGAGTTTTCTGAAGGGATTCTCACCATGTGACCAGATGCATCACACACCTAACGGTCCCACCTCCCCTTGTTTTGTAACTGACACCCAATTGTGACCATGTGCCATTTCTGAAACAACTCAGCACACAGTAAGCATCTGCCACAAAAGCAATGTGCCCATCAGCTGCACCATCTATAAAGTTCCGCTGTGCATCCAGAGGACAGCTGTCAGTGCAGAGCTGCCCTGCACATTTGCCCCAAATGGGGTAAATCGGTGACCCCCACTTTATGGGTACAGCAATGAAGGCTCTGTTGGGCAAGCTGGTGAAGAGGGGGCACGTCCACTTGCCTCAGAACCACCAGTGGAGGTCACACCAGCCTGGTCTGAGGTTCCTTACCCAGCTGAGTGCCCCACACTGCCAGAAGGTCAATGACCTTCTCCACTTTGCCAACAAGAGTGCCAAAATATTCTCTCTGATCTCTCACCGTCTCTGCTCTGTATCCACCATTCTCACTGTTCCCTGCAACACCTTCTCCACCCGCCTTAACCCACCTAACACTGGGCACCACTGACCCCACATGCCCTCTGTGCTGCCTACTTAGTCACTTAGGACAACTTCAACTGCATCAGCAGTAACAGCTGTGCCACCCACTCTCATTTCCCTTAATACCAGACTCTGTCTCTCTTTCTGGGAGGAAAACAGCCCTCAATAGGCAGAAAGAGTCAGGTTGGGTGATCAGCTGCCTGATATTCACCTCCTCACCCTTTATGTGGAGATGATCCAAATACTGACCACCCTGAGCAACTAACTGATCATGTCCAACACCCTGGACTAGTATAGAAGGCGGCCCTTGACTTTCTGTGCTGGGATTCCTCAGTGAAGACTATCCCCCTTGATCTGACTGCCATATGACAATTCGAAAAGTGTGGCGCTGGAAAAGCACAGCAGGTGCTTTTCATGGTGCTTTTCAGCACATCCGAGGAGCAGGAATGTGGATATTATGCTCGAAATGTTGATTCTCCTGCTCCTTGGATGCTGCCTGACTGGCTGTGCTTTTCCAGTGCCACTCTTTTCAATCCTATTATCTACTACCAATTTCTTCCCTTTTCCCACATCTTTGCACACCATTTCAATCCAACTAATCATCCAATGCCCTCTTGAATGCCTCGTACCCTCCTGAATGCCTCTTTCTTGATTAAGGAAATTGAGAAAGCAGTTATTAAAGCATACCAATAGCCAAGGCTTTATTAATACTGCTAAGAGTATAACAAGAATGTTGCTTTGAGACTTTTACAGGACACTAGATTGGCCTCAGCTTGAGCATTATATCCAGTTCTTGGTGCCACACTTTCACAAGGATGTGAAGATGTTGGAGAGAGTGGGGAAGAGTTCTATGAGTCTGGATCCAGGGATGATGAATTGTAGAACGATTGCAGAAACAGGGACTGATCCTGGAGAAGAGATAGCTGAGAGGTGATCTGATTGAAGTGTTCAAAATCTTGAGAATTCACCCATGAAAGGATTGAGAAGGATAAAGCACAGATTGAGTCATAGAATCATAGAGATGTACAGCATGGAAACAGACCTTCAGTCCAATTCATCCATGCTGACCAGATATCCTAACCTAATCTAGTCCCATTTGCCAGCATTTGGCCCATATCTCTCTAAATCCTTCCTATTCATATACCCATCCAAATGCCTTTTAAATGTTGCAATTGTATTAGCCTCCACCACTTCATCTGGCAGCTCATTCCATACCCGTACCACCCTCTGTTGCCCCTCAGGTTCCTTTTATATCTTCCACTTCTCACCCTAAACCTATGCCCTCTAATTCTGGATGCCCCACCCCAGGGAAAAGACATTGTCTATTTACCCTATCCATGCTCCTCATGATTTTGTAAACCTCTATAAGGCCTTCCCTCAGCCTCTGATGCTCCAGGAAAAACAGCCCCAGCCTGTTCAGCCTCTCCCCATAGCTCAAATCCGCCAACCCTGGCAATACCTTTGTAAATCTTTTCTGAACCCTTTCAAGATTCACAATATCTTTCCGATAGGAAGGATATCAGAATTGCACACATTATTCCAACAGTGGCCTAACCAATGTTCTGTACAGCCGCAACATGACCTCCCAACTCTGTATTCAATACTCTGACAAATAAAGGAAAGCATACCAAACACCTTCTTCACTATCCTATCTACCTGTGACTCCACTTTCAAGGAGCTATGAATATGCACTTCAAGGTCTCTTTCGTCAGCAACACTCCCTAAGACTTTACCATTAAGTGTATAAGTCCTGCTAAGACTTGCTTTCCCAAAATGCAGCACCTCGCATTTATCTGAATTAAACTCCATCTGCCACTTCTCAGCCCATTCTGATCAAGGTCCTGTTGTAATCTGAGGTAACCTTCTTCACTGTCCACTACACCTCCAATTTTGGTGTCATCTGCAAACTTACTAACTGTACCCCTTATTCTCGCATCCAAATCATTGATATAAATTACAAAAAGTAGAGGAACCAGCACCGATCCTTATGGTTTTCCACTGGTCATAGGCCTCCAGTCTGAAAAACAATCTCCACCACCACCCTCTGTCTACCTTTGAACCAGCTCTGCATCCAAATAGCGAGTTCTCCCTGTATTACGTGAGATCTAACCTTTGGTGAGGTCTAACCAAGTCTCCCATGGGGAAATATGTCGAATGCCTTACTGAAGTCCATATAGATCACATCTACCACTCTGCCCTCATCAATCCTCTTTGTTACTTCTTCAAAATACTCAATCACGTTTGTGAGACATGATTTCCCACACACAAACCCATGTTGACTATCCCTAATCAGTCCTTGCCTTTTCAAATACATGTACAGCCTGTCCCTCAGGATTCCATCCAACAACTTGCCCACCATTGCATCAAGCTCACTGATCTATAGTTCTCTGGCTTGTCCTTACTACCCTTCTTAAAGAGTGGCACCACATTAGCCAACTTCCAGTCTTCTGGCACCTCACCTGTGACTATCGATGATACATTGGTGATCATTTTCCAGCATTCTATAGGCTCTAGAAGAATTCCAATGGACTGGATGGTGGCTAATGTTAACTCACTTTTTAAGAAAGGAGGGAGAGAGAAAATGGGGGAGTTATAGACTACTTAGCCTGACATTGACAGTGGGGAAATTGCTGGATTCAATTATTAAGGATGTAATAACTGAACATAACTCAGTCCTAGTTAGCATAGATTTACTAAAGAGAGACAATACTTGATCAATTTTCTGGATTGTTTTAAGGATGTGTATAGTAGAGTGGACAAGAGTGAATCAGTGGATGTTGTGTATCTGGAGTCTCAAAAGGTTTTTGACAAGTTTTCACATGAGGGATTAGTAAGGAAAATGAAAGCTCATGATATCGGAGGCAATGTATTGACATGGATAAAGAACTGGTTCGCAGACAGGAAGCAGAGACTTGGAATAAACAAGCCCTTTTCAGAATGGCAGTCAGTGGCATGTGGGATACTGCAGGGTTCAGTGCTGGGACCCTCGCGGTTCACAATATACATGAATGATTTGGACGAAGGAATTGAATGCAATATCTCCAAATCTGCAGATGACACTAAGCTGGGTGGCAGTGTGTGCCTGTGAGGAGGACGCAAAGAGGCTGCAGGGTGACTTGGACAGGCTGGCAGACTGGGCAAATACTTGGCAAATGCAACTAAATGTGGATAAATGTGAGGTTATCCACTTTGGTGATAAAAACAAGAAGACAGGTTATTATCAGAACGTTGGCAGTTTAGGAAAAGGTGAGGTGCAATGAGACCTGGGGATCATGGTGGAACAGTCTCTGAAGGTTGGCATGGTGCAGCAGGCAGTGAGGAAAGCTACTGGCATGCTGGCCTTCATAGAGAGAGGATTTCAGTATTGCTGCAGATATACAGGGCCTTGATGAGACCATAACTTGGAGCGAGCATTCTTGTTACTGATGGAATCAAGCGAAGATTCATCAGACTGATTCCCGGGATTGCAGGACTGACATGAGAAAAGACTGGATCACCTGGGCTTGTACTCACTGGACTTTAGGAGAATGAGGGTGGGGTGGGGGGGAGGGGGGGGGGGTGGGGGGTGGGGGGGTGGGTTGGTGGTGCGATCATATAAAATCCTGATGGGATTGGGCAAACTAGATGTGGGAAGAATGTTCCTGATGCTGGGGAAGTCCAGGACTACAAGTTATAGTCTAAAAATGAGGGGTAAGCCATTCAAGGCTGAGTTGCGGAAGAAATTCTTCATTCAGACAGTTGTGAACCTGTGGAGTTATCCACCACAGGAAGCTGTTGGGGCCAGTTCATTATTCAAGGGGGAGCTGAACGTGGCCCTTGTGACAAAAGGGATTGAGGGGTATGGAGAGAAAATGGGAGTGGGATATTGAGACTGCAAGATCAACCATGATTATATTGCATGAAGGTGCAGGCTCAAAGGGCCGAATGGCCTTCCCCTGCCCTTATTTCCTATATTTCTTTGAATCAATTGAAAGACCGTCTCTGAACTATTTCTAACGCTATGATTAACTTCTTAAGGAAAAGAATTTCTCAAGACTAACAATGTACACAATGTTCCAATCGTGACTATGTAAGGTTCCTGTTTTGGGTAATGGGTGTGTCAGACTATAATGTCTCCCCCTACAGCTAGATAAGTTAAACGTAAAGCCACATATTTACTGCCGCACCTACTCTTTCATCTAATGCAGAAGATTGAGTCATTTTGCCACTCCTGTTTCAAAAAATTCCTTTTCGTCGTTATCCTTTCCAACTTGCAAGTGAACACATGTCTAAATGAAATGCCACTGAGCTTACTGCTTGTTCGTAACGCTTCAAGTTCTACAATGACAATAAATAGGACCTTCTCAGTTCCCAATAAAAAGCAGGTTAACAGTGCTTAATAAAGAAAATACTTTGCTCTTTATCCTATTAAATGCAAGGAATTCATTTGGCAAACTCTTTTACAAATTATCTTACTTACATAAAAAAAGAATGAAGTGACTGTTGTTCCAGAGGATTCCTCCATCATGAGACAGTGAGGTGATGGTTCACCTGAGTGTCACCATGCCTTGGTTGAAGGAAGAGGTTGAAAGGGAAAATCCATCATGGCAACCACAGCCAATGTGGGAACTGAACCCACATTACTGGCCTAACTCTGCATCCCAAACCAGCTATCCAGCCAGCTCAGCTCACAAGCAAACCTACCTCTGTTGTTACCTAGTGGCTGGCAATGCATTTGAGTACCTGTTGGACACAGACAGGATTAATGACAGCGATGCACGCTCCTACTGAACTGTTTGCTGCCACCCACTGTTTCGACTTCTGCAAAGAATCACTACTTTTGCCAATTACCAGCAGCTTGACTGGCATGAGCTGGAGATCTCTTCACAAAGAGATAGTACGGAAATAAAGGAAAGTAGATAGATTACTAATTAACAGAGGTGACGTTAGCGGGTTGTATCAGATTTAATTGCTTTCAGACTGAAACACACACTCTCTTGTTACTGAAAAGAATGCATGTGACTATGACCACAATCTATTCTGAATGAACAGAGCTTGTAGTCATCAGAATGTAACAGATACTTTGCTTGCACATGTTTTTACTTCTCATCTTACTTTGAAAAGAACAAAATATGGCTTGTTCAAATAAAAGCTTTAAAGAAAAATCACACAAAGATTTAATGTTAACTGTTTTATGTACCAATATATATTATTCCCAAGTTGAATTTTTTTTACTATTGAATCGACTTTAGTCGGGGCCTTTTGAGAGTCTTTTCTGGATTAGATGTAACATCCCAGTATCTGCAGAGGCATTGAGAACCTTGTCTGTTTATTTTGTTAGCTGCTCATCAAAAACAGTACACAGGTTGGAAGGGAGATTCTGGGCAATATGCAAACACAGTCCAGCGATGACATGCATTTCAAACCCGAGCGTATTTGTTTTTTAGTCTGTCACAATGAAAATATAATGAGAAACATGCCCCAGATCACCCAGGGAATGTCAACTTTTTTTCTGCCTGACCCCTTCATAATGCTGGTCAGATTGCCGCTGTTGATTCTTTTTCAAACAAATATGCTTTTTTTGTAAAAATCCATCACTCTTTGGCATCCATGAACTAATAACAAAAGAAAATATCATAACGAGTAGACCATTCAGCACCTCGAATCTGATCTGCCATTCAATAGAATCATGGCTGATCTGGTATTCCTCATGTTCACTTTCCTGTGTTTTCACCCATGACCCCTGGCTCCCTGACTGATCAAGAATCTCTCTATCTCATTCTTAATTGTGCACAAGGACTCAGCTCCCTCAGCTCTCTGTGGGAAGGAGGTCCAAAGTCTCACAACCATCTGAGGGAAGAAATGCATCCTTGTCTCAGTTTTAAATTAAGAAAAATTTAGGCTCACATCTTGGGCAATGAGACATCATTACCAGATAAAGATTTGACGGAACAAATAGTTTTGCCAGTGACCAACCAATTTGCAAAAAAAAGCAAAAGTAATATTTTTAGATGTATGTCAGTATAGAAACATGACAAATGCCATTACATTATGCAAAATCATAGAGTCATAGAGATGTCAAGCACAGAAACAGACCCTTCAGTGCAACTCATCCATGCTGACCAGAAATCCTAAAGTAATCTAATCCCATTTGCTAGCATTTGGCCTATATCCCTCTAAACCCTTCCTATCCATACACCCATCTAGATGTCTTTTAAATGTTGTAATTGTACCAGCCTCCACTACTTCCTCTGGCAGCTCATTCCATACACCACCCTCTGTGTGAAAAAAGTTAGCCCTTAGGTCTCTTTTACAGTCTTCCCCACCCCGCCCCCCCCCCCAAACCCCGCCTCACCTTAAACCTATGCTCTCTAGTTTTGGACTCCTCTACCCTGAGAAAAAGACACTGACTATTCACCCCATCCATGCCTCTCATGATTAGAAAAGGCTGTTGGAATAAAATTCGTCCTGGGTGCTCAGTATGAGTATACTTAAGAGGGAAATCAGGAGGGCAAAAAGGGGACATGAAATAGTTTTGGCAAATAGGATTAAGGAGAATCCAAACAGATTTTACAAATACATTAAGGACAAAAGGGTAACTAGGGAGAGAATAGGGCCCCTCAAAGATCAGCAAGGCAGCCTTTGTGTGGGGATGCAGGAGATGGGGGAGATACTAAATGAGTATTTTGCATCAGTGTTTATTGTGAAAAAGGACAATGGAAGATATAGACTGTGGGGAAATAGATGGTGACATCTTGAAAAATTTCCATATTACAGAGGAGGACGTGCTGGATGTCTTGAAATGCATAAAAGTGGATACATCACCAGGACCTGATCAGGTGTACCCTAGAATTCTGTGGGAAGCTAGGAAAGTGATTGCTGGACACCTTGCTGAGATATTTGTATCATTGATAGTCACAGGTGAGGTGCCGGAAGACTGGAGGCTAGCTAACGTGGTGCCACACTTTCAGAAAGATGGTAAGGATAAACCAGAGAACTATAGACCAGTGAGCCTGACATCAGTGGTGGGCAAGTTGTTGGAGGGAATCCTGAGGGACAGGATCTAAATGTATTTGGAAAGGCAAGGACTGATTAAGGATAGTCAACATGGCTTTGTGCATGGGAAATCATGCCCCACAAACTTGATTAAGTTTTTTGAAGAAGTACAAAGAGGATTGATGAGGGTGGAGCAGTAGATGTGATTTATATGGACTTCAGTAAGGCATTCGACAAGGTTCGCCATGGGAGACTAGTTAACAAGGTTAGATCTCATGAAATGCAGGGAGAACTCGCTATTTGGATACAGAACTGGCTCAAAGGTAGAAGACAGAGGGTGAGTGTGAAGGGTTGTTTTTCAGACTGGAAGCCTGTGACCAGTGGAGTGCCACAAGGATTGGTGTTGGGTCCACTACTTTTCAGCATTTATATTAATGACTTGGATTTAAGCATAAGAGGTATACTTAGTAAGTTTGCAGATGACACTAAAATTGGAGGTGTAGTGGACAGCGAAGAAGTTATTTCAGATTACAACAGGATCTTGATCAGATGGGCCAATGGGTTGAGAAGTGGCAGATGGAGTTTAATTTAGATAAATGCGAGGTTCTGTATTTTGGGAAAGCAAATCATAGCAGGACTTATACACTTAATGGTAAGGTCCTAGGAAATATTGCTGAACAAAGAGACCTTGGAGTGCAGATTCATAGTTCCTTGAAAGTAGAGTCCTAGATAGATAGTATAGTGAATAAGGTGTTTGGTATGCTTTCCTTTATTGGTCAGAGTACTAAGTACAGGCATTGGGAGGTCACATTGCAGCTGCTCAGGACATTGGTTAGGCCACTTTTGGAATATTTGTCTCCATCCTATCGGAAAGATGTTGTGAAACTTGCAAGGGTTCAGAAAATATTTACAAGGATGTTGCCAGGGTTGGAGGATTTGAGCTTTAGGGAGAGGTTGAATAGGCTGGGGCTGCTTTTCCTGGAGTGTCGGAGGTTGAGGGGTGATCTTATTGAAGTTTATAAAATCATGAGGGACATGGATAGGATAAATGGACAAAGTTTCTTCCCTGGAGTGGGGGAGTCCAGAACTAGAGGGGATAGTTTTAGGGTGAGAGGGATAAGATATAAAAGAGACCTAAGGGGCAACATTTTCATGCAAAGGGTGGTTCGTATATGGAATGAGCTGCCAGAGGAAGTGGTGGAAGTTGGTACAATTACAGCTTTTAAAATGCATCTGGATGGGTATATGAACAGGAAGGGTTTGGAGGGATTTGGGCCAGGTGCTGGGCTTTTGAGTCAACTGTAATATCAGATGAAATATTATAACACTGATGAAGAATGTCTTCAAGCAGGAGAACAAGAGAGGCAATCATCGAGGTGGACAGGGAATGGGAAGGAGAGAGAAGCAAAACACTTTAATGAGGTTAACCTTGGAGCTGATGGAGGAATGGAGATAAAGGCTGGAGTCTGAATGAGGAGCTGGAGGTGAGAAGCTGACACTGACTTTCTAAATGAAGACCTACCAACTGTCATATCAGCCATTGGTGAGGCCTCACCTCGAATGAAGATCCCAAGGAATTGAAGCCCCATCCAGACAGACAGACAGACAGGGGCTGGCTGCTCTTGCACTTGACCGTGCTACAGATTAGCAGTAGGTACTGCCCAGAAAGACCTGCAACATGGTGGAGGGCCAATGTACAGGATAAATGATTTGCTGGGGGATGGGGAGGGAGATCTGGGGGCAGTCATTGGGTGAGGGGGTGGATGGAATCAGAAGCAAAGGTGGGAGGAGGATTTGGGTGTTGGCAGACTGACACCTTGCAACCATGTCCAATCTCTCGATTGAGCAGTGAGTGGCTTTGAGCGAGGGATACCTCTCTCTCTACCTCTGCCAGCTGACACCCTCCCCTCGCATGGGAATATTACACTGTAACATACCCAGCTACAGTAGGGTTGAGGTGCTTATATTTCCTTCAGTAGCGTCTTAAGAACCTCAAATGGCAATGGAACAAGAGGGCCATCATTGGTCTAGTGAAGGTGGGAAGATGGTAGGAATTGGGTATGCTACTACCCTGGCATCTAGTGCCTTTCCACCTGTAAGTGCCTAACCTGCATGATCACACAATTCCAGATGAGGACTATTGAGTGACCCCAGGAAGAAACTGTCAAATTGTCTTCCATGCCGTGCAAAAGGAGATGGCAGTGCCCTCTCATCTCAGACCCACATACCAATGCCAGAAAGGGTTCAATTATTCGGCATGATGGCAACTTTCATCAAAGGGTTTTCATTCTGTAGGCTCTATTACCAATCTGCACTCACGGTGGGAACAAGCGTGCCTCCATTAACTAGCCCAGACGCAGCAGTGAAAGTTTCTCAGCACTCAGAATCGGTCATGTAAATTAATAGTCTTTCAGGAGTATCACCATAATCATTTCACAAAAGGCACAGAAAATGATAATTATTGCAGCACTGTTATTATGCATGTGCCAACTCAATGCGAACAGGTCCCAACCCAGGAAACACCTCCAAAAATGTTCACATGCCCACCTTGTTCTCCAACCTTGCCAGAATTTGCAAGTGAATCTGAGCCAACATGTTGACTTAATGTCAGATATAAGAGCAATTCAGCAAAATACTCTCCAAAAGGAGGGTGCTCTTGAATAAACACTCAGTTCAATCACCTGAAGCCAGGTGTTTTACTGCAAATAAAAGCTGGGATTTGCTGCAGGATGTAAAACTCTGGTTTCCGAATGAATTTTTTTTCATTCAGTCTCCATATTTCATGCTGAAATTATCCAGGATGCAATGTAGTGCAAAAATAGTCATATTTACCATTCAGTGCATTGCAGTACACTCACTGACCAGTATAGATTAGTATTTTGTGAATTTCAATTGGTGGTATCTGGTTTTCTTAGGCTAAGTGTGCAGGTGAGCCATAGAAACATAGAAAATCAGAGCTGGGGTAGGCCATTCAGCCCTTTGAGCCTGCTCCACTATTCAACATAGCTGGTCATCCAACTCAGAATCCTGTTCCCACTTTCTCCCCATACCTTCATTAGTCCATTTTGGAGTCCTACATTAGTGATAACATTGCAGAGTATTTGGATGTGCTGGTAAAATAGTGCTGAGTCAGTATGGCTTCGTCAAGGAGAGGTCATGCTTGACAAATCTGTTAAATTTTTGGGGAGGTAATGAGCAAGTCAGACAAAGGAGAGCCAGTGGCTGTGATGTGTTTGAATTTTAAGAAGGCCTTTGATAAGGTACTGCACGGGAGGCATGGTATTAAAGATAAGATATTGGCATGGATAGAGGATTGACTGGTTGGAGAGTAGGCAAACAAATAGCAGATGGAATTGAATATGGGAAAATGTGAGGTTATGCACTTGGGTAGGAAGAATAGAGGTCTGGACTCTTTTCTCAATGGGGAAAGGATTCAGAAATCTGAGGCACAAAGAGACTCGGAAGTCCGAGTTCAGGATTCTCTTAAGGTTATTACGCAGGTTCAGTTGGCAGTTAGGACAACAAATGCATTCATGTTGAGAGGGCTACAATGCATGAGCAGGGATATATTGCTAGGGCTGTATAAGATTGGCCAGGCTACATTTAGAATATTGTGAACAGTTTAGGGCCTAGTAACCAAGGAAGGATGTGCTGGCCTTGCAGGGGTCCAAAGGAGTTTCATAAGAATGATCCTGGGGATGATGGGTGTGTCATCTGAGGAGTGGTTGAGGACTCTGGGTCTGTACTGGTGGAGTTCAGAAGAATGAGGGGGATCTGTTGAAACTTACAGATATTGGGATAGAGTGGACATGGAGAAGATGTTTCCAACAGAGGGAAAGACTAAGACCTGCTATAACAGCCTCAGAGTGAAGGGCTGACCCTATGGAACTGAGATGAGGAGGAATTTCTTGCCAGAAGGTGGTGAATATGTGGAACTGATTGCTGTAGAAGGCTGTGGAGGCCAAGTCATTTGAGTGTGTTTAAGACAGAGATAGATAGGTTCTTGAATTGCAAGGGGATCCAGGTTTACAGGAAGAAGGCAAGAGAGAAACATATCATTATGATTGAATGGTAGAGCAGACACAATGGGCCAAATGACCTAATTCTGCTCCTATATCTTATGGTCTTAGAATCTGAAGAGCTGATGGCCCTTCAGGGAAGGAAATTTGCTGTCCTTCCGCGGTCTGGCCTACATGTGATTCCAGACTCATAGCAATGTGGTTGACACTTAACTGCCCTCTGGGCAATTAGGGAGGGGTAATATTGCTGGCCTAGCCAGTGACATGCATATCCCATGAATAAAATAAAATCATGATAATGAGTACTGTATATGCTTTTGTGCCACTTGCTTTTATCATAGTGAATGTAATTGTTTTTTGAAAAGGTAAACATATCCCAATATACGTGCATAAAATTAACGTTTGCTTTCAAAGAAGCAATTGAAGGTGTGAAATTATAAATGAAGTTTATCGTCCTGCTGAATCTTGAATTTATGCAATGTTTTTCATGGCCTCAAGCAACATATCATTGCTGTAATTAAGGAAGGTGACAGTTCAGTTTCATCATAGACAGGGTGACAGTGTAATTAATGAACAGATCCTCTGTGTTAGGTGTGTGCGAAATGAGTGTTCATCAGAAGGTTCTTGCTTTACCTCTAATAGTGATGTGGGAACTTTTTTTCCCCCCACCATTCAGGGTCTCAGTTTCATGTTTCATCCCAAACATCCTCCAACGATGAAGCGCCTCCTCCATGAAAGTTGTGTGAAAGTTGCAGCCTGGAGTTTGTGTTCAGGACGCTGGAGAGAGACTTGGCGCCACAATCTTTGGGCTCAGAGATGGGAGTGCTTCAGTCACTGCCACAGCAAGTCTACTTTCTTTCATTAAAGTAAAAAATGAGGTCTGCAGATGCTGGAGATCACAGCTGAAAATGTGTTGCTGGTCAAAGCACAGCAGGCCAGGCAGCATCTCAGGAATAGGGAATTCGACGTTTCGAGCATAAGCCCTTCATCAGGAATGAGAGAGAGTAGCCAAGCAGGCTAAGATAAAAGGTAGGGAGGAGGGACTAGGGGGAGGGGCGATGGAGGTGGGATAGGTGGAAGGAGGTCAAGGTGAGGGTGATAGGCCGGAGTGGGGTGGGGGCGGAGAGGTCAGGAAGGAGATTGCAGGTTAGGAGGGCGGTGCTGAGTTGAGGGAACCGACTGAGACAAGGTGGGGGGAGGGGAAATGAGGAAACTGGAGAAATCTGAATTCATACCTTGTGGTTGGAGGGTTCCCAGGCGGAAGATGAGGCGCTCCTCCTCCAGCCGTCGTGTTGTTATGTTCTGCCGGTGAAGGAGTCCAAGGTGGAGTGGGAGGGAGAGTTAAAGTGTTGAGCCACGGGGTGGTTGGGTTGGTTGGTCCGGGCGGCCCAGAGGTGTTCTCTGAAGCGTTCCGCAAGTAAGCGGCCTGTCTCCCCAATATAGAGGAGGCCACATCGGGTGCAGCGGATGCAATAGATGATGTGTGTGGAGGTACAGGTGAATTTGTGTTGGATATGGAAGGATCCCTTGGGGCCTTGGAGGGAAGTGAGTGTGGAGGTGTGGGCGCAAGTTTTACATTTCTTGCGGTTGCAGGGGAAGGTGCCGGGGGTGGAGGTTGGATTGGTGGGGGGTGTGGATCTGACGAGGGAGTCACGAAGGGAGTGGTCCTTGCGGAACGCTGATAGGGGAGGGGAGGGAAATATATCCTTGGTGGTGGGGTCCGTTTGGAGGTGGCGGAAATGACGGCGGATGATACGTTGTATGCGGAGGTTGGTGGGGTGGTAGGTGAGAACCAGTGGGGGTTCTGTCTTGGTGGCGGTTGGAGGAGCGGGGCTCAAGGGCGGAGGAGCGGGAAGTGGAGGAGATGCGGTGGAGGGCATCGTCGATCACGTCTGGGGGGAATCCGGACCAACCAACCCAACCACCCCATGGCTCAACACTTCAACTCCCCCTCCCACTCCACCAAGGACATGCAGGTCCTTGGACTCCTCCATCGCCAGACCATAGCACCATGACGGCTAGAGGAAGAACACCTCAGCTTCCGCCTAGGAACCCTCCAATCACAAGGGATGAACTCAGATTTCTCCAGTTTCCTCATTTCCCCTCCCCCCACCTTGTCTCAGTCAAATCCCTCGAACTCAGCACCGCCTTCCTAACCTGCAATCTTCTTCCTGACCTCTCCGCCCCCACCCCTACTCTGGCCTATCACCCTCACCTTGACCTCCTTCCACCTATTGCATTTCCAACACCCCTCCCCCAAGTCCCTCCTCCCTACCTTTTATCTGAGCCTGCTGGACACACTTTCCTCATTCTTGAAGAAGGGCTCATGCCCGAAACGTCGACTCTCCTGCTCATTGGATGCTGCCTGACCTGCTGCGCTTTTCTAGCAATACATTTTCAGCTCTGGGTTAACCATAGCAAATGTAGGGCTACAGGGATAGGAATGGCTTGTGGCTAAGTGGGATGCCCTTTGGAGGGTTGATGGGGACCTGAAGGGCTGAATGGCCAGTCTCAACGCTGTAGAGATTCTATGATTTCCTCTTAGCCAGTTCCTTGAGATGGAGAATTACTTCCATTCTGCTGTTATAAGTCCTGAGGTGGGGGATTAAGTAATGCAATATGGAGTCCACCCACCCTGCCACCAGCTTCCATGTCCTCCTTTAGTAATTAATGCTTGTCCTCCATGTAACGATGGTCAAAGTGGTTGGCTCTTTTGCTGTTGCCTATTCTCTAATATCGGCGATCTGGGCTGGAGACTCAAGTCAGTCTGTGAGGTTATTGCTCATTTCCAGCCAGGCTTTCAGACTGGTTCCTCTGCCCTCCCAGTACCCATGATGGGGTTCGGAGTAGACAGTTCATGTTGGGAGTCTTTTGTTTGGGAGGAAGACAATGTGATCCACTCAATGCAGCTGATTGACCATGGCAATGCCGTGATGCTGTGGATGTTGGCTTGAGACAGCAAGTTGTTCCTAACTTGAAATTAGCATTGTAATTTAATGCCAAGGCAGCCACATATGATAACTCTCCTCAAAGGTAGATGCAAATTTGAAAACAGGTTTTTGCACGATCATGAGTCACACGACATTTATCAACAAAACATTCTAACTTCCTTCATACTTACCATGTTACCAGTTGGACCTGCTATACTAAATGCTATGGAAATCCTTTATTTCGCCTGAGAATTTATGACTTGATTTTTGTTTCACTCCAGGAAACTGATTGAGATTATCCACACATAAGTGCCAGTCAAATGAGCATTACTTCTGTAAAATAAAACTACCAAGAAGCATTCATTGTTTTCCAGGAAGCATTTTGAAGCCAATTTCCTTTTAAGTTATTGCCATCATGATGTACTTTGCTTATTAGTTATTGTTATGAAAGTCTTTAATTGCATGGACCTAATTTCCCCAACCTGTTGTGTGTTTTATATCTAAACTTTCCTTTTAGAGTTTTAACATGAGGAACTTGCAATGCACTGAATGTTAAAGCATATCGCACATTTACAATTTGTGATTTTGGTATTTATCCAATTCAGCATTTTGGGGAAAGGAAGAAAGTTGCTTTTGTTATGAAACTTTCATATCTTCAGTACATTTCAAAACAATTCTTGGGCAATTAAACACTTTTAAATGTAATCACTGTTGTTACACACACAGCACAGAGCAACATCCAATGGGCACAGCTCAAAACCAGTTCCTAGATGTTCAGCATTCACAGTATTTTGCTTTTGATCCAGTCTTTTTCAGTGCTTTGTTTGATGGATAGATATTAAATTATTATTACAAGCATGAATTGTGATTGATGAGGTTACTTACAGTGTGGAAATAGGCTCTTCGGCCCAACAAGTCCACACTAACCCTCCGAAGAGCAACCCACCCAGATCCATTCCCCTACATTTACCCCTTCACCTAATGCTATGGGCGATTTAGCATGGCCAATTCACCAAACCTGAACGTTTTTGGACAGTGGGAGGAAACCGGAGCACCCCAAGGAAACTCACGCAGACACGGGGAGAATGAGGCGGGAATTGAACCCAGGTCTCTGGCGCTGTGAGGCAGCAGTGCTAACCCCTGCGCCACCCACAATTTATATCATATAAAATCTTACCAGAAGCTGCTGCATAGAAAGAAAGAAAGAACCAATTTGCATTTATCTTAGGACTTCATAAAATGGCCTGTTCAGAATATTATTACACACCCCTGGAGCAACTGCGACTTGAACCTAGACCTCCTGACCCTGAGGTAGCGACACTGAGCCCTCTTCTTCTTGAGTTATTGCATGTGTTCCTTTACATCCACTTTGCAGGCAAATGGGACCTTGGTGTAATGTCTCAAACAGAAGGCAGCATTTCTGACAGTGTAGAACCCCATCAGCACTGCACTGAGTTTCAGCCTGATTCTTTTTATTGATTAGTGGGATGTGGTTGTTGCTGGCTGGGTCAACGTTTATTGCTGGTTCCTAGTTGCCCCTTGAGAAGGTGGGGTGAGCTGCCTTCTTGAACTGTCATAATGTAGGTAGACCCACAATGCCTTTAGGGAGGGAATTTCAGGATGTTGAGCCAGTGACAGTGAAGGAACAACGATATGTTTCCAAGGCAGGATGGTGAGTGACTTGGAGGGGAACTTAAAGCTGGTGGAGCTTCCATGTATCTGCTGCCCTTGTCCTTTCAGATGGAATTTTGAGTTTGGCAGGTGCAGTCTGAAGAATTTTTGCAGTGCATCTTGTCAATCATACACACTGCTGCTGCTGAGTGTCGGTGGTGGAGGGAGCGGATGTTTGTGGATATAGTGCCAATCACTGCTTTGCCCTGGATGGTGTCAGGGTTCTTGTGCATGGTTGGAGCTGCATCCATCCAGTATTCCATCACATTCCTGACTTGTGCCTTATTGATGATGGACGGGCATTGGGGAGTCAGGGGGTGAGTTACTCGCCAGAGTATTCCTGGCCTCTGATTTGCTTTTGCAAATATTGTGTTTATGTGATTTGGAAATGCTGGTGTTGGACTGGGGTGATCAAAGTTAAAAATCACACGACACCAGGTTATAATCCAACAGGTTTATTTGGAAGCGCACTAGCTTTTGGAGCGACCTCCTTCATCAGGTGGTTGTGGGGTATAAGATCGTAAGACGCAGAATTTATAGCAAAAATTTACACTGCGATGTAACTGAAATTATATATTGAAAAAGACCTGGATTATTTGTTAAATCTTTCATCTTTTAGAATGACCATGTTGTTTTCAGTTCTTTTATATGTAAATCTTTTTTTAAGTTACATTCTCAAGTGAACTTTAACAATAGGTGTCATATCAGCCCAGATAATGCATTTCAGTTACATCACACTGTAAACTTTGCGATAAATTCTGTGTCTTATGATCTTGCATTCCACAACTACCTAGTTTGTGTACCTAGTGCTTCCAAAAAAACCTGTTGGACTATAATCCGGTGTTCTAAGATTTTTAACCGTGTTCGTGTGGTGAGTCTAATTGAGTTTCTGGTCAGTAGTAAACCCCAGGATGTGTTGCAGGTGCCTAAAGATCTGTGGGCCACAATTTGGCCTCACCAGACAAGTGAAGAACCATGGGCAGAAACCTGGGACACACAGTAGGTGGAGGGACACTAATATTGGCAGAATTTTGGAAAGAAATGTGTGAGAGTTTTCTTACATAGGAGCTGCCTCCTTTTGAGTTATGCTTAATCATTCAGGTGTGGCAGTCTTTACAAAGCTGCCAACAAGCAGGAGCGAGTCAATGCAGCCATGTCAGTGAAACAATTGACAGGTTGAGAGGTTCCATATTTCAGAATGAAATAAAAGGAATTGCATGCTCAGGCAGCTTCATTATGGATCAATCCCAAAGATGATTGTCTAGATTATCTTCAATATATTGCTTAAAAAAATAACTAGAATGAAGGTGTAACTTGAGCTTCAATGTTAACGTGTTTCAAGCTGTTGTAAAGAAATTGTTGAGGCTGTTATAATGTTGCATGTCATCTAGGTGACCACAAGAAACAGTACAAAGTAAGTCAAGAGATGGGTTTTACTGCAGCAAGTTCTCTGTCGGATTTTACTTTGAGAACAATATTCTTCAAGGGCTTTGCAGGATGAATGCTGACCGGACGGTTCCCCACATGGGAAAGTGAGAGTTGAGGAGTGTGGGAGGTTGAGGAGTGATGTTATAGAGGTGTATAAAATCACGAGGGGCATGGATAGAGTCAAGTTATTTTCCCCAGGGGTAGTGGGAGTCCAGAACTAGAGGGCACATTTTTAAGGTGAGAAGAGAAAGATTTAAAAGGGACCTGAGGGGCACAGAGTTTGTTTGTATTTGAAATGAGCTGCCAGAGAGAGTGCTAGAGGTATAATTACACTTAAAAGATGTTTGGACAGGTACATGAATAGGAAAACACATGGGCCAAACACAGGCAAATGGGACCAGTTCAGTTTGGGAAATTTGGTCTGCATTGACAAGTTGGACCAAGAGTCTGTTTCCATGCTGGATGACCCTATGACTCTAGGACCAGAGGGATGGGTGGCCTCCTTCTGTACAGTTGAAATTTTGTGATTCTGTGATGACCATGATGACATCATAAGATCTTATGAAATAAAGGCGCGCGATATGCTTTCTTTAATCAGTTAGAGTATTGAGTAGAGGAGTTGGGAGGCCATGTTGCAGCTGTACAGGACGTTGGTTAGGCCACTTTAAGAATATTGCATGAAATTCTGGTCTCCTTCCTATCGGAAGGACGTTGTGAAAATTGAAAGGGTTCAGAAAAGATTTACAAGGATTTTGCCAGGGTTGGAAGGTTTGAGCTATTGGGAGATGCTGAATAGCCGGGGGCTGTTTTTCCTGGAGTGTCAGAGGCTGTGGGGTGACCTTAAAGAGGTTTATAAAATTATGAGGGTCATGGGTAGGGTAAATAGACAAAGCCTTTTCCCTGGGGTTGGGGTCACCAGAACTAGAGGGCATAGATTTTGGGTGAGAGGGGGCTGATATAAAGTGAACCTAAGGAGCAATGTTTTCATGCAGAGGGTGGTACGGGTATGGAATGAGCTGCCAGAGGAAGTGGTGGAGGCTGGTTCAATTACAACATTTAAAAGGCATCTAGATGGGTATATGTGTAGGAAGGGTTTAGAGGGATATGGGCCAAGTGCTGGCAAATGGGACTAGATTAGGTTAGGATATCTGGTCAACATGGACAAGTTGGACCGAAGGGTCTATTTCTGTGCTGTACAACTCCATGACTCTATAACAGGAGTCGGCCACTCAGCTCCTTCAGCCTGCTCCACCATTAAATAGGACCATGGCTGATCCAACACTCCTCACATCCACTTTCCTGCCTTTCCCCATACCCCTTGATTCCCCGACTGATCAGCGATCTATCGATCTCAGCCTTAAATACGCACAAGGACTCTGGCCCCACCTCTCTCTGTGGCAATTAGTGCCAAAAGCTCACAATCCTCTGAGAGAAGAGGTTCCTCATTATCTCAGTCTTAAATTGGTGCCCCTCTATTCTGAGATTATGCCCTCTGATCCTACACTCTCCCATGGGGTGAAACATCCTCTCAGCATTTACCCTGTCAAGCCCCTTGAGAATACCATATGTGTCAATGAGGTCATCACTCAGCCCTTTAATGGGTAGCACGGTGGCACAGTGATAAACATTGCTGCCTCACAGTGCCAGAGACCTGGGTTCAATTCCCGCCTCAGGCAACTGTCTGTGTGGAGTCTGCACATTCTCCCCCTGTCGGCATAGGTTTCCTCCCACAGTCCAAAGATGTGCAGGTTAGGTGAATTGGCCAGGCTAAATTGCCCGTAGTGTTAGTGTAGGGGAATGGGTCTGGGTGGGTTGCTCTTCAGAGGATTGGTGTGAACTAGTTGGGCCGAAGGGCCTGTTTCCACCCTGTAGTGATATAATATAATCTTAAACTCCAGTGAATAGAGCCTCAACCTGCTTGGCCTTTGCTTATATGACAATCCCTCCATCCCAGGGATCATCTGAGTGAACCTTCTCTGAACTGCCCCCAATGAAATGATATTTTTCCTTAAATAAGGGGATGACAACTGCTCACAGGACCTTGTCCAGTTGCAGTGAGACTTCTTTGTTCTTATACTCCAACCCCCTTGAAATGAGAGCCAGCATTCCTCCAGCCTTTCTGATTACCTGCTGCCTCTGTGTGCTAGTTTTCTGTGTTTTATTCAGAAGTGCCTCCAAGTCTCTTTGTGTTGCAGCTTTCTGCAGTTTTTCTCTATTTTAACAGTATTCTGTTCTTTTGCTCTCTCTTCCAAAATGAACAATGGCACATTGCAAACTACTCTGATGATCCAATTCTTTGTGTGATCCCCTGTTAGCGTGCCCAACCACGTGTGGAGTCATAAATCATAGAGTCGTAGTGTTATACAGCATGGAAACAGACCATTTAGTTCAACCAGTCTATGCCAACCATAATCCCAAACTAAACTAGTCCCACCTGCCTGCTGCTGTCCCAAATCCCTCCAACCATTTCTTATTCATGTACTTCTCCAAATGTCTTTTAAACATTCTAACTGTAGTCGAATCCATCACTTTCTCTGGAAGTTTGTTCTACACACGAACCACCCCCTGGGTAAAACAATTACCCCTCATGTCTTTTTTAAATCTTCCTCCTCTCTCTTTAAAGCTATGACACAGTACTCCAGAAGAGCAATCCAATGATTATTTGGACAAAACGTGCTTTCTCAACAATCAAAAGCATCTGGAACCATCATGCATCAGTTATTCTAAATTTGAACTTACTTTTGAGTCAATTCTGGGATTTAGTCAGTGTTGAAATAATCCAACTATAGTAGAATGTAGCTTTCTAACCTCCAATGAATGCTGCACAAGTTGTTGTTTGACCCGTTCTTAAAATAAATAGCAGAACTTTTCCCATAGTATTATTTTTAGCTATTAAAGTGTTTGAATATTTATGTATCCCGACAATGATCTCGCAAATATGTACACCAGATGACCCAATTTTATTTGCTGTATTTTGATAAGACTTCAACTCTGTTACTCTATTTTTGCACTGGAATGCATCTTATGACTCTGGATATTTGCCAGTGATAATGTCACTGTAATCAAAGACTTAATTCAGCAAACAATATAAAATCAAAGCCAATAACACCAGAAACGAGTATTTAAGAACGGGAGAGAACGAAAGAAATATCTAATTAATTAGGTTTATTTTCAAGGCAAAAGTGAGGATTGCAGCTGCTAGAGATTAGAGTCGAGAATGTGTTGCTGGGAAAGCAAAGCAGGTCAGGCAGCATCCAAGGAGCAGAAGAATCGACCCTTCGGGTAAACCCTTCATCAGGCATGAAACTGTGAGTCGAGTGGGTGGTGAGATAAATGAGAGGGGTGGGGTGGGGCTGGGAGCAAGGTAGCTGTGAGTGCGATAGGTGGATGGAGGTGGGGGTAGTGGTGATTGGAGAGGAGGGTGGAGCGGATAGGTGAGAAAGAAGATGGACAGGTAGGACAGGTTATGGGTGGTGCTGAGTTGGAAGGTAGGAACTGGAATAAAATGGGGAAAGGGGCAATGAGGAAACTGGTGAAATCCAAATTGATGCCAGTGATTGGAGGGTCCTGAGGCGGAAGATGAGATGTCCTTCCTCCAGGCGTTGGGTAGTGAGGGAGTGCCGGTGGAGGAGGCCCAGGACCTGTGGATCCTCAGCAAAGTGGGAGGGGGAGTTAAAATGTTGGGCCATGGGGCGGTGGGGTTGGTTGGTGCAGGTGTCCTGGAGATGTTCCCTAAAGCGCTCTGCGAGAAGAGACCACATTGGGAGCAACGGGTACAGCAAATGACATGTGTGGAAGTGCAGGCGAAATATTTGATGGATGTAGAAGGCTCCTTTGGAACCTCGGACAGAGGTGAGGTGGGCGGTGTGGGCGCAGGTTTTGCAATTCCTGCTGTGACAGGGGAAGGTGCCAGGATGGGAGTTTGAACCTGACAAGGGAGTCACGGAGGGAATGGTCTTTGCGGAAAGCGGATAGCGGTGGGGAGGGAAATATATCCCTGGTGATGGGGTCCTTTGGAGGTGGTGGAAATGTTGGCGGATGATACGGTTTATGTGGAGGTTGGTGGGGTGGAAGATGAGGACTGGGGGGGTTATGTCCTTGTTGTGATTGGAGTGGTGGGGTTCAAGGGTGGAGGTGCGGAACATAGGGATGAGATGAGTTGGAGGGCATCTTTAACCATGTGGCAGGGGAAATTGTGGTATTTAAAGAATGACGCCATCTGCTGTGTTCTGTGGTGGAACTGGTCCTCCTGGGAGCAGATGCAGTGGAGGCAGAGGAATTGGGAATATGGGATGGCATTTTTACAGGAGGTAGGGTGGGAGGATGTGTAATCCAGGCAGCTGTGAGAGTTGGTGGTTTATAGAGATGTCAGTGTTGAGCCAGTCACCATTGATGGAAATGGAGAGATCCAGGAAGTGGAGGGAGATGTCCGAGATGGTCCAGGTGAATTTAAGGTTGGTGTAGAATGTGTTGGTGAAGTTGATGAACTGGTCAACCTCCTTGCGGGAGCACGAGGTCACGTCAGTGCAATCATCAATGTAGCAGAGGAAGAGGTGGGAGTGGTTCCGGTGTAACTACGGAAGACGGACTGTTCTACGTAGCCAACAAAGAGGCAGGCACAGCTGGGGCCCATACGGGTGCCCATGACTACATCTTTCATCTGGAGGAAGTGGGAGGATTCAAAGGAGCAATTGTTAAGGGCGAGGACCAGTTCAGCCAAACGAATGAGAGTGTCAGTGGAAGGGTACTGTTGGGGACGTCGGGAGAGGAAGAAACGGAGACCCTGGTCATGGCGGATGGAGGTGAATAGGGTCTGAATGTCCAGGGTGAAGATGGGGAAACTAAAGTCTTGGAGGGGGTGGTGGGCATGGGTGGTGTCCTGAATGTATGTGGGGAGTTCCTGGACCAGGCGGGATAGGGCAGTGTTGAGGTATGTGGAGATGAGTTTAGTGGGACAGGAACAGGCTGAGCCAATGGGTAGGCCGGGGTAATCATGTTTGTGGATCTTGGGAAGGAACTTGAATCGGACAGTGTGGGGTTCCCTAACAATGAGGTTGGAAGCTGTGGGTGGGAATTCCCCTGAAGTGATGAGATTGTGTACAGTTTGGGAGATGGTGGTTTGATGATGGGAAGTGAGGTCGTGGTCGAGCAGACAGTAGGAGGAGGTGTCTTTGAGTTGGTGCCTGGCTTCAGCGGTGTAGAGGTCAGTGTGCCAAACTACCACTGTACCCCCCTTGTCTGTGGGTTTGATGGTGAGGTTGGGGGGGTTGGGGGGTTGGAGTGGAGGGAGTGGAGAGCTGTGCATTGCGAGGGCGAGAGGTTGGAGTCGGGGAAGGGAGTGGTCAGGTTGAGGCAGTCAATGACCTAGCGACAGTTGGAAATAAAGAGGTTGAGGGTGGGGTAACAGACAGTTTGGGGGTATCCAGGTGGATGGGGCATGATGGAGGCGAGAGAAGGGGTCCTCGGAAAGTGGGCGGGAGTCTTGGTGGAAAAGTAAGTACGGAGGAGGAGGAAAAGGTGTTTGATGTCACAATGTGCGTTGAATTTGTTGATCTGGGAGCGAAGGGGGATGAAGATAAGGCCTTTGCTGAGGACTGATCATTTGTTCTCAGTGAGGGGGAGGTCTTGGGGGGAATGGTGAAAACTTTGCATCGCTGGGAGCTGGGAATGGGGGTGGAGACTGTAACTGGGGTGGGCGTGGTAGGAGAGGGACTGGGATGATGTCATTTACGGAAGGTGATGCTCACCAGGGCCATCGGGGAGGGGAGGGGGGGAGGTGGTGATTGTGGGATCCACGGGAGTGAGGGACGGAGGTGAGGGCGGCATTCTGTCGGCGGTGTTCAGGTGAGTAGCATCCGTGAGGTGGGGATGTGGCTGCGACGGGGGAAGCTACTGGGCTGGAAATGGCGAAATGCGTGGCATACGTGATGTCGGTGGTGGCGGAAATGGCTGCGGCTGCTGCAACAAAGGGGGCGGAAATTATGTTCCAGTTAGGCCTGGCGCTGGTTTAAGTGGCAGCTGATCACATAGAGATTGTGGCGCTGGTTGTCTGGCCGGTGGTCGTAGAGCTGGGTGTCTGGCTGGTGGGTGTGGAGCTGGGTGTCTGGCTAGTGGTTGTGGAGCTGGGTGTCTGGCCGGTGGGTGTGGAGCTGGGTGTCTGGCCGGTGGGTGTGGAGCTGGGTGTCTGGCCGGTGGTCGTAGAGCTGGGTGTCTGGCCGGTGGGTGTGGAGCTGGGTGTCTGGCCGGTGGTCGTGGAGCCGAGTGTCTGGCCGGTGGTCGCGGAGGTGGTTGTTTAGCCGGTGATCGCGGAGGTGACATGGTCAGCCATGGCTGCATGCTGGCAGGTGGCAGGGATGGAAATGATGTCATCATTCCCCGCGATGACGGTGATTGGAGTGGCTGATGCTGGCCGAGCAGTTCCGGAGGCCGGGGGGATTTTTCTGGAATGGTCAAGGAATCCCGACTATTGAGGTGGGTACATGAAAGTCTGTTCATCTTACAGTTTTTAATGTCCGACGTGGTGTAGAAAAAGCATTTGTTGTGTGTGTGAATTCTTCTGAGGATGTAAAACAGCAGGGGTCCTTTAAACCATAACAGCAGAGGATTATTTTCATTCAATTTAAATTCCATCATCTGTCATGGCGGTGTTTGAACTTGGGTTCCTAGAGCATTACCTGGATCTCTGGCTTAACAGAGTAGAAAAATGTGGCGCTGGAAAAGCACAGCAGGTCAGGTATCATTCAAGGACCAGACAAGTTGATGATTTGGGCATAATGCTGCCTGACCTGCTGTGCTTATCCAGCACTACATGGTTCAACTCTGACCCTCCAGCATCTGCAGTCCTCGCTTTCTCCTAGTCTCTGAATTAACAGGCCAGTGATAATTTCCTCAGGATATGTCTTAAAATCCCACCCTAAGGCGTGCTATCTTACCTTAAGGGCATTTCTTGAAAGGATGTGCAGTTTCTGTAATTGTATAAAATATGTTACAAAAGCAAAACTGCTATTTATTGGGAGCTTTTCATTATTGTACATTTTCGACTGTTAGATTAGATTAGATTACCTACAGTGTGGAAACAGGCCCTTCGGCCCACCAAGTCCACACCGACCCACCGAAGCGCAACCCACCCATACCCCTACATTTACCCCTTACCTAACACTACGGGCAATTTAGCATGGCCAATTCACCTGACCCGCACACCTTTGGACTGTGGGAGGAAACCGGAGCACCCGGAGGAAACCCACGCAGACATGGGGAGAATGTGCAAACTCCACACAGACAGTCGCCTGAGTCGGGAATTGAACCCTGGTCTCATCACAGAATTGGAAATCACAGACCTGTTAAAGTATTGTTGAGCTCACCCTGCCTTTCCTGCTTGTCATATGAGTGTAGGAGGTATTGCCAGAAAGTAAAGTTGTGCCTTTAACATTTACCCTGATCTGGTTCTTGAAAGGATGTTTACCCACAAAATATTGGTTTTACTATGGTATGAATAGCTTCTACAAGCCTGTACTGAAATACTTCTAATCACAACCTAGTATGCTCGAAATATAAGATTATGCTTTGACTTGCTGGATAATTAGATGCTGAAACTCTCAATTTGATTTTGGTCTTGGGACGATCAATAAAAAGGCTAGCCCCATATAGATGTGTGGCAGAGTCACCAAGAGTTATTGTTCACTTGAATGATTTACTTAATCTGTTTTTCTTTGTTTATTTGTGGGATGTGGGCAGCATTTACTGCCTGTCGCTAATTGCCCCTTGAGAAGGTGGGGGTGAGCTGTGTTCGTGAACCGCTGCAGTCCCTGTGCTGTAAGTAGACCCGCAATCCCATAAGGGAGAGAATTTCAGGATTTTTATCCAGCGACAGCTAAGCAACGGCAATTAATTTCCAGGTCGGGGTGGTGAGTGGCTTGGCGGGGAACTTGTCGGTGTTACCAACAATAAGCTTGCACTGGGAAAAAAAGACAGGTTTGATTCAGTTCTGAGCCTGCTCCAGATGTGTCAAACATAATCAGTGTTGGACACTCTTCCAGATAACCTCAAACTCTGAGTGGCTACATGATGGGCTGCAGTAATTCAAGAAGGCAACTAGGCACACCTTCTCAAGCTGGTCAGGGATGGCTAATAAATACCACCTAGCCAATAATGTCCACATCCTGTGAAATAATAAAAGAAAGAAATTGCAGGTCGACAAGAAGAGAGGGTCAGTTTTCACCAGGCAGACTATACTGACTTAACACAGTTGAATGTTATAGTTCTGCCTGAAATTTAACTTCATGGCTAATTGTAGATGCATTTACACTTCATTCCTGAAGAAGGGCTTATGCCCGAAACATCGAATCTCCTGTTCTTTGGATGCTGCCTGATCTGCTGCGCTTTTCCAGCAACACATTTTCAGCTCTGATCTCCAGCATCTGCAGACCTCACTTACTCCTCGATGCATTTACACTGCATGTTTCATTAAAACATGGCATCGCCCACCTTAAGTTGAAGCCTGAATGATTAATTTATGTGGCACACATAAAGGTGCTTATGAGTGGTACAGTGCCTCAGTAGTTAGCACTGCTGCTTCATCATACTAGAGATTTGGGTTCAATTCTAGCCTTGGCTGACTGTGTGGAGTTTGCACATTCTCCCCATGTCTCTGCAGATTTCCTCCAGGTGCTCCAGTTTCCTCCTCCTGTCCAAAGACATGCAGTTGGGCGGGTTGGCCAGGGGAAATTGCCCATAGTGCCTCGGGATGTGTGGGTTAGCCACGGGAAATGTGGTGTTACAGGGATAGGGTAGAGGGGTGAGTCTGGGAGGGATGCTCTCCAAATGTTTGGCGCAGACTCAGTGCGAGAAAGTGAGGACTGGAGATCGGAGTCAAGAGTCTGGTGCTGGAAAAGCGCAGCAGCAGGTAGCATCTGAGGAGCAGAAGAATTGACATTTCGGACAAAAGTCCTTCATTTCTGATTTTTGTGTGTGTGTGCCTAGTTTAACCACATCTGTGCCTCTTACTGAAATAGCCAAGTGTGGAAAATCCATTTTTCTTGCATCAACTGTCACCTTGAGCAGACTAAAACAAAGCTGAGCAGGTGATTCAAATACTTGCTGATCATATTTAATTAACGACTGTATTTACACACAATGCTGCCAGTTCAAATATCAATAATGTCATTTTGGTCACACCCTCATATAACAATAGGTTGCTAAGAGTGGATTTATCTTGCTTGTGTCTATCCAAAATTAAATACTGTTTCATAGAAAACACTGACAAAATAAAAGTAGATATTAAAAAAGGGGTGGCATAGTGGCTCGATGGTTAGCACTGCTGTCTCATAGCACCAGGGGCCTGGGTGTGATCCCACCCTCGGGTGACTGTCAATGTGGAGTTTGTACATTCTCCCCTTGTCTGTGTGGGTTTCCTCTGTGTGTTCCAATTGTTCAAAGATGTGTAGCTTAGATGGATTGACCATGCTAAATTGTCTATAGAGTCCAGGGAGGGTGGATTAGTCATGGAAAAAACAGTGAAAGGAGTGGGTGGGATCTCGTTGGAAGGTCAGAGTGGACTCGATGGGCTGAATGGCCTGCTTCTACACTATAGGAATTCTGTGATTAAAAAGAAACAGATTAACTGGTTGCTTTAAATTAATGTTGTTTTTGGTATAACTGTTTTTTTCTAAGTTGGCTAACATTTGATTCTGTCATGGGTTTTCATGTGACAGAACTAGCCAATTCTCAACCCATAGATCTTTGTGTGGAATTTGGTCAAAGGCTTTTATTTGTGAGACTTTATTTAACAACTTTGGCTTCCCCTCTTTATCCAGATAGTCTTGATGATCGCCTTTCAGTGTACACCTCATCACCACAGCCTTCTTTCCACCTTCTGTGCCATTCCCAGCGCGGTTTTCCTTCCCCTGTTAGACCGCTGAGGACTTCTGGAACATTTTGGACTGCGCATCGTCTGATACCTCTGCCCTCTCTGGGTGGTCCTGCCAGGAGCAATGGGCTCTCAATGGCTTTGGTCAAGAGATCAAATGAAGGTCAATACCTCTCCCTTACGTCAAGCTGATGATTCGTAGAGATGCGTGGCTTTCCATTGTTACAAAAAGTGTCTAGAGTTTGAATGTAAAATGTTTTGGGATGTCCCAGAGGTTATAAAAAGTAGACAAGAAGGAGGCTGGAAGAACACAGCAAGCCAGGCAACACCAGAAGGTGGAGAAGTCAACATTTCAGGTATAACCCTTCTTCAGGACTGGGTTATAAAAGGCAGAACACAAGGTCATATTTTTATTGCTTTGTTTGGGAAGGGAATTGGTCAAGACTGTGGTCAAGTGAATGGTTTTATTGTCTGTAGTATCACTGGTACAGAGCACATCCAGACTATGTACACGAGAGAGTTGCAACAACAACGCACTAGGATAACAAAACTTTGCCGAGCTGTTCCTTTCCTAGACAAATCGCTTACTGAAATAATTTCAACTCAGGCTTTGTTTTTACTGATTCTGTCCAAGGAGATTGGAGACCAAATGACAGAACGGTCGGAAATCATTGGAGAGGTAATGGCCTAGAGGCATTATGACTGGACTCTTAATGCAGGAACTTAGCTTCTGTTCTGGGGACCTGGTTTCAAATCTTGCCATGGCAGATGGTGGCATTTCAATAAAGATCTGGAATTATGGGTTGAATGATGACCATGAAGCCATTGCTGACTGTCAGCAAATACCCATCTAGTTCATTGATGTCTTTCAGGAAAGGGAACTGCTGTTCTTATCTGGTCTGGCCTACACGTAACTCTAGACCCACAGCAATGTGGTTGACTCTTAACTGCCCTCTAGGCAATTGGGGATGGGCAATAAATGCTGGTCCAGTCAATGGTACTCACATCTTATGAATGGATAATAAAAAAAAATTAGAACCGTTCATTAGCATTTTTAACATTATTATTCCAGCTTTAATATCATATCTTGTCATAGAGTCATGGAGATGTACAACATGGAAACAGACCCTTCGGTCCACCCCGTCCATGCCGACTAGATATCCCCAACCTAATCTAGTCCCACCTGCCAGCACCCGGCCCATATCCCTTCAAACCCTTCCTATTCGTATACCCATCCAAATGCCTCTTAAATGTTGCAATTGTACCAGCCTCCACCACTTCCTCTAGCAGCTCATTCCATACACGTACCACCCTCTGCGTGAAAAAGTTGCCCCTGAGGTCTCTTTTATATCTTTCCCCTCTCACCTTAAACCTATGCCCTCTAGTTCTGGACTCCCTGACCCCAGGGAAAAGTCTTTGCCTATTTACCCTATCCATGCCCCTCATAATTTTATAAACTTCATAATTTTATAAAGGTCACCGCTCAGCCTTCGACACTCCAGGGAAAACAGCCCCAGTTTGTTCAGCCTCTCCCTGTAGCTCAAATCGTCCAACTCTGGCAACATCCTTGTAAATGTTTTCTGAACCCTTTCAAGTTTCACAACATCTTTCCAATAGGATGGAGACCAGAATTGCATACAATATCCCAACGGTGGCCTAACCAATGTCCTGTATAGCCGCAACATGACCTCCCAACTCCTGTACTCAATACTCTGACCAATAAAGGAAAGCATACCAAATGCCTTCTTCACTATCCTATCTTCCTGTGACTCCACTTTCAAGCAGCTATGAACCTGCACTCCAAGGTCTCTTTGTTCAGCAACACTCCCGAGGGCCTTACCATTAAGTGTGTAAGTCCTGCTAAGATTTGCTTCCCCAAAATGCAGCACCTCGCATTCATCTGAATTAAACTCCATCGGCCACTTCTCAGCCTATTGGCCCATCTGGTCCAGATCCTGTTGTAATCTGAGGTAACCTTCATCGCTGTCCTACCACAAAACAAAGTAAGTCTTAATGTTCTGTCCTTATGTTAAAATTGCCTAATAATTGCAGAGCGCTGGGGTTAACATCAGAAATATACATGATAATAATGCGTTGATAATATCAAAATTCTAACACTAGGGTTTATCTTATAAAATGTGGGGTCACCAATTTAAGTTGGAGGTGAGGAAGCATTTTTCTCTCAGAGGGTTGTAAGATTTTGGAATTCCTTTCCTCAAGAGTCAGCAGATGTAGAAGCTTTTACTATTTTCAAGGCACATGTAAATAAATTCATGATGACCATGGGGATGAAAGATTATTGGGGGATATGCAAGGAGAAAGAACATAGAGCATAGAACACAGAAAAGTACTGTACAGAACAGGCCCTTGGCCCACGATGTTGTCCCAAGAATTATTCCTAATCTAAAATAAAATGACCTAACCTACTCACTCCTCAATTTACTGCTGTCCATGTGGATGTCGAGCAGTTGCTTAAATGTCCCTAATGACTCTGCTTCTACCACCACCACTGGTAACACATTCTATGCGTTCACAACTCTCTGCGTAAAGAACCTACCTCTGACATCTCCTCTATGCCTTCCCCCAACACCTTAAAACTGTGACCTCTTGTGCCAGTCAATCCTCCTGTGGGGATATGTAGAATTTCAGTTCAAATCCAATCATCCATAACGTTATTGAATGGCTTAGCATGCTCGATGGGCTGAGTGGCCTCCTCTAATTTATATATTCATTTTTCATACGAGGTCAAAGGATTTGGGAGGGAGCAGAAACTCTAACCTTGAGTCAAGGTCCAATGTGCGTGTACCTTTAGCTGGAACTAAAGATGTCTTGAATAAAAGCCCATGGATTCAAGCGACAGACTTTTACGAGACAACAAAGCAATAAAATGCCAATTTATTAGAGCTGGTGAAACTGACATCGAGTGATGGAGTTTCTTGCAAAGGAAAACTTTCTTTTCATACAATTAAAGACATTGTTGTGCTGAAATACCGCTGTAGAGCACAGGAACAGGAGTGGGTTACTCAATCGTTCAATCATAGAACATAGAACATAGAACAGCACAGCACAGTACAGGCCTTTCGGCCCTTAATGTTGTGCCCGCCTTTTATCCTACTCTAAGATCAGACTAACCTACATACCCTTCATTGTACTAACTTCCATGTACCTATCCAAGAGTCGTTTAAATGTCCCTAATGTTTTGACTCTACTATCACTGCATTCCACGCACCCACCACTCTCTGTGTAATAAAACCTACCTCTGACATTTCCCCTAAGCCTTCCTCCGATTACCTTAAAATTATGTCCCCTCATGATACACATTTCCATCCTGGGAAAAAGTCTCTGTCTATCCACTCTATGTAAGCCTCTCATCATCTTATATATCTCTATTAAATCACCTCTCATCCTTCTTCACTCCAATGAGAAAAGCCCTAGCTCTTTCAACCTTTCTTCAAAAGACATGCCATCCAGTCCAGGCAGCATTCTGGTAACTTTCCCCTGCACCCTCTCTAAAGCTTCCATATCCTTCCCATAATGAGGTGACCAGAACTGAACACAATATTCCAAGTGTGGTCTAACCAGTGCTCTGCGGAGCTGCAGCATAACTGCACGGCTCTCAACCTAATCCCCCTGCTCATAAAAACTAACACACCATATGCTTTCTTAGCAATGCTAACAACCTGGGTGGCAACTTTGTGGGATCTATGGACATGGACCCCAAGATCTCTCTGTTTCTGCCTTTATCCTGTATTCCGCATTCAAATATGACCTCCCAAAGTGAATGACTTCACATTTTTCCAGGTTGAATTCCATGTACCACTTCCCAGCCCAGTTCTGCATCCTGTCAATGGCCCACTGCATCCTATAACAGCCCTCCACACTATCCACAACTCCACCAACCTTTGTGTCATCAGCAAACTTACAAAACCCACCCTTCCACTTCCTCATCCATGTCATTTGTAAAAATCATAAACAGCAGAGGTCACAAAACCGATCCCTGCGGAGCACCACTGGTCACTGAGCTGTAGGCCTGAACACTGTCCATCTACCATCATCCTCTGTCTTCGATGTCACAAAACTGGTCCCTTTTTCTAAAAACTGTTCCTTCTTCTCAAGGTTACCGAGTCCTTGATTTTTTTCAGAGGGGTCATCAAACAGCGCCCGCACCGAATTGGCTGAAATGGCACTGAGATGAAAGGGTTTACTGAAAGGCTTTTTGTTTATATGTAGGCAGGTGAGACTTTAGGCCAAAGCTTTTATGCTTCAGAAGTAATCGATACAGTCAAGGGGGCATGGCCAGCTCTCTAGCTGCACCGTTTAGTTCAGAACTTTAGTTAATTCAGTTCAGCAGCGGCCTGTGTGGAGGAAAGGTGACTGGAGTCAGACTGGAACTTCTCTCTCTCCTGTTGCCCTTCTAAGTTCAACCTGTTTCATTTTTACTCTGTGTATATGAGGGTTGTAATATTGGGACTGTTGTATAATTTTGGAACAGCATAATTAAGCCTGGTTTGGAAAGACTGAGCTCTGTGGGTATTCTATATTCTGTTCTTTGTGTTTATTCCGTAATTTTGTGAATAAATTTTTGTCTGTTTTAAAACTTGGTAGTCAACCTAGCAAACTTACTCTGGGTAATTTTCACTGTACACTTACCAAAAGGAATAGCAAAGTTACGGTCTGGGCTGCCTGTTTAAGAATATTTTGAGTAATCTGGCCTAGTCCATAACAGCTGGGCCAGCCAATTCTGTATCCAAACAGCCAGATTTCACTGCATCCCACGTCTCCTTACTTTCTGAATGAAATAGGCAACCTTATCAAACACCTTGCTAAAATCCATGTACACCACATCTACTGCCCTACCTTCAACAACGTGTTTTCTCACACCCTCACAACCTTTTTTGAGGCACAACCTTCCCCTCACAAAGCCATGCTGACTATCTCTAATCAAACTATGGTTTTCCAAGTATTCATAAATCCTGTCTCTCTGAATCCTCTGCAATACTTTGCACACCACTGACGTAAGACTGACTGGTTTGTAATTCCCAGGATCATAGGTAAAAACAAGGACTGTAGATGCTAGAAACCAGAGTCTAAATTAGAGTGGTGCTGGGAAAGCACAGCAGGTCAGGCAGCATCCTGTTCCTGTATCAGGAATAGAGCTCTATTCTGATAAAAGGCTTTTGCCCGAAACATCGATTTTCCTGCTCCTCGGATGCTGCCTGACCTGCTGTGCTTTTCCAGCACCACTCTAGACTCCTGTTCCCAGGATCATCCCTATTCCCTTTCTTGAACGAGGGAATAACATTTGCCGCCTTCCAATCATCTGGTACCACTCCAGTCGACCATGAGGAAGCAAAGATCATCGCCAAAGGTGCAGCAGTCTTTTCCCTCACTTCCTGTGGTAACCTTGACTATATCCCATCTGGCCCAGAGATTTATTTATCCTTATGTTTTTCAAACTTTTCAGCACATCCTCCTTCCTAACACCAACTTGTTCTAGCATTTCAGTCTGTTTCACGCAGTCCCTCTCAGTAGTGAATACTGAAGTAAAATATTCATTATGGACCACCCCTACCTACCTCCGACTCCACACACAAGTTCCCTCCATTATCCCTGATCAGCCCTAGCCTCACTCTGGCCATTTTCTTGTTCCTCACAGAAGCGTAGAATGCTTTAGGCTTTTCCTTAATCCTACATGCTAAAGCCTTCTCATGCCCCCTTCTAGCTCTCCTAAATCCATTCTTTAGTTCCTTCCTGGCTACCTTGTAACCTTCCGAATCCTGTCTGATCCTTGCCTCCTCAACTTTAAGTAAACTTCCTTCTTCCTCTTGACTAGGTGTTCCACATCCCTTGCAACCCAAGGTTCCTTCGCCCTACCATTCCTTCCTTGCCTCAGTGGGACAAACCTGTCCAGCACTCGCAGCAAGTGCTCCCTAAACAACCTCCACATTTCTGTCGTGCATTTCCCTGAGAACATCTGTTCCCAATCTAGGTGCCCCAGTTCCTGCCTAATAGCATTGTAATTCTCCCTCCCCTAATTAAATACTTTCCCAGACCGTCTACTCCTATCCCTCTCCATGAGTATAGTAAAGGTCATGGAGATGTGATCACTATCACCGAAATGCTCTCCCACCGAGAGATCTAACACCTGGCATGGTTCATTGCCAAGCACCAAATCAATATGCCCTCCCCTCTAGTCGGCCTATCTACATATTGAATCAGGAACCCTTCCTGGACACACTTATTAAAAACTGCTCCATCCAAAACTATTTGAATCAATGAGGTTCCAATCAATATTAGGGAAGTTAAAGCCACCCATAACAACAACCCAGTTATTTCTGCACCTTTCCAAGATCTGCCTCCCAATCTGCTCCGCTGTGTCTCAGTTCCTACTGGGCATCTGTAGAAAACTTCCAATAAAGTGACTGCCCCTTCCTGTTTCTGACCTCCACTCAGACTGACCATGTTGAAAGAACCCTCCTGATCTTCCTTTCTGCAGCTGTGACACTATGCCTGATTAGCAATGCCACTCCTCCACCTCTTTTTACCTTTATCCCTATCTAGACATTTAGAAACATCTAGATTCTGGAGTGTCCAACAGCCATTCATGCCCCTGATCCTACTTACTAGTCAGTGAGACCACAAGTGATCTGAGTCTTGACTCTATCCAGCTGCATTATTGGCTCTATATAGGGAAGCTGATGACCTAGTGGTATTATAAGACCATAAGACCATAAGACATAGGAGTGGAAGTAAGGCCATTCGGCCCATTGAATCCACTCTGCCATTCAATCATGGCTGATGGGCATTTCAACTCCACTTACCAGCGTTCTCCCCGTAGCCCTTAATTCCTCGAGACAACAAGAATCTATCAATCTCTGAAATTATCGCTGGCTTAACAGACCCAGAAGATGTTCTGGGGACCTGGGTTTGAATCATGCCAAGGCACATGGTGGAATTTTGAAATCAATAAAATATTTGGAGTTAAGAATCTAATGATGACTATGAATCCATTGTTGCAAAAACCCATCTAGTTCACTGATGTCTTTTTGGGAAGGACACTGCCATCTTTACCTGGTTTGGTCTACATGTGACTCCAGACCCACAGCAATGAGATTGACTCTGAACTGCCCTCTGGGCAATTAGAGATGGGCAATAAATGCCAGTGACACTCTCATCCTCTGAATGAATAAAGAAAAAAATAAATCCTCTTATACTCTTATATGGCAAAGATCTGTTGATCTAAGTTTTAATCCTATTAATTGAGATAAAATGTACCTTTTATGGGCAAGAGAACAATCATCTATCACCTTGAAATGAATATTTATTTCATAATCTCATGGATGATCCAAATCCAATAACAAGATTTTGTGCACTGCTCCAAGTCTCCTGATTGGCTGGAGATGTTTCTCTTTATGTATCCAACTAACCCCTTTAAAAATCCCAGTAACGGTCAATCAAATCACCCCTTCACCTTTTATTGTTCAGGGAATACATACTTGGTTTATAAGAGCATAAGAACAAAAGAAAAAATTGAAAGGAGTAGATTATTTCAGCCTGTTCAGACATTCAAAAAGATCAAGTGGCCTTAACTTCACATTCTTGACTTCCCTTGATTCACTTGTCATCAATAATCCGTCTAACTCAGTCTTGAACATATTCAGTCACTCAGCCTCCATTGCTCCTGTGGAAGGGAATTCTAAAACATGAGTGACTCTCTTGGGAAAAAGAAAATCTCCCAATCATTGCCTTAACTGGAACACTAATTGGCCTGAATCTCACCAATGTCCTGGTCCAGTTTCAGCAAGAATTCCTCAGCTTGATTTTATAACCATCCTCAGATTAAAGGCAACATTTCATTTCCCTTTCGTAATCAAGGTCACTCTGATTCTCCTGTACCACAATATTCTGTGTCCAAGACTATTTCTATTTAAACAATATTCTGTTTTCCCAGCCTTCCTGTCAAATTAGACAATTTTGTATTTTTTCAGGTTCTACACTTTATCTGCTAATTTTCTCTCCAGTCCTCTAACCTATGCCACTTTGCAGACTTCTTGTATCCTCATGACAACTTGCTTTCCTACCCAATTTTGTGTCGTCAGAAAATTTGGCTACAGTATAATTGGCCCCTTCATTCAAGTTGCTCGTATAGACTGGAAAGTTCCCCAACATCAATCACTGTCATAGTCCATTATTTACAGCTTGCCAAGGAGAAATGATCCATTCATCCCGATTCTCCCTTTCCTTTTAACAATTTGCCTTCATTAATTTCTAGGTATTTGTCCATTTAAGTTGTTATGAAACCATTACAATCGCTTATAAAAGATAAAACTTTAAGGGTCTTGACAGTCCACTGTGTTTTGTGGAGGAAATTTAGAATAGTTAAGCACAAACATACTTACTTCCTCACAGTTTGTAACCTCAGCTGTACGGACAGCTGTTGGAATGCAGAGATTGAGGGAAATGATAATGTAACCACTTTCTTTTACACCTTCTTGTCCCAGAACTACATCTGCAGGGAAACAGGATGTCATAACGCTCATAGCTGAGAAAATCATTGAGAGGAAATGTCACCATTAACAGATGGAAAATTAGAACTACATTATTTAATTGTTTAAATGTTATCTGGTAGAGCACTGACTAACACCTGGTGCCAAATTGTTTTCTGTACTAATTTAACCTAAATTATTGCCATTAAACAATTGAACAATTGTAATAAAGAGACACTTCCTGGATCTCTCACTGATATCTTATATTGTTATCAGAGGAAATGAATAAACCTTACTATCTAAAGGGATATTTCAGGTTTTGTTACAACTTGCAGCGAAATTAAAGTGATTAAACTGAAGTTTTCTTTTTTTTATGATTTATTTCATTAACTTCTGCCTTGAATTAATGTGTACTACCTCAAATAAGTAATGATATTGCACAATGCAGTCATGAACTTTGTAAGAGCAAACCCCTCGGTCCTCACCTTCCACCCCACCAACCTCCATATACATCGCATTACCCTCCGCCATTTCTGTCACCTGCAAATGGACCCCACCCCCAGAGACACATTTCCCTCCCATCCCTATCACTAAAGACTGTTCCCTCTACGACTATCTGTTAAGGTCCATGGCACCCCACCAACCCACCCTCCCCTCCCAACACCTTCCCCTGCCACCCCAGGAGTTGCAAAGCCTGCACCCACATCTTCCCCTTCATCTTCATCCAAGGTCCCAAAGGAAACTTCCACATTCATCAAAGTTTCACCTGCACTTCCACACATATCATTTGCTGTATCCATTGCTCCTGATATAGTCTCCTCTACATTGGGTAGACAGGATGCTTACTTACAGAGCGCTTCAGAGAACATCTCTGGGACACCCGCACCAACCAACCCCATTGCCCCGTGACCGAACACCGAACACCAATTCCCCTTCCCACTCTGCTGAGGACATACAGGTCCTGGGCCTCCTCCATCACCACTTCCTCACCACATGACGCCTGGAGGAAGAACGCCTAATTTTCCGCCTTGGGACCCTTCAACTCCATGGCATCAATGTGGTCTTCACCAGTTTTCTCATTTCCTCTCCCCCACCTTACCCCAGTTCCAACCTTCCAGCTCAGCACCATCCTCATGACCAGCCCCACCTATCAATCTTCCTTCCCACCTATCTGCTCCACCTTCCCTCCCACCTATCACCTTCACCCCCCACCTCCATCCACCTATTGCACTCTCAACCTGCCTTCCCCCCCAGCACCACCCCCCTCCCATTTATCTCTCCACCCCAAGGCTCCCAGCCTCATTCCTGATGAATGCTTTTGCCCAAAACGTCGATTTTCCTGCTACCCGGACCTGCTGTGCTTTTCCAGCGCCACTTAATCCTGACTTTGTAGTTTCTTTTGGAGTGTTACTGTTTGAGTGGAAATAGACCCGTTGTTATAATGCTAGTTTTTTTTAATAGTTCTCTGGAAATAGCAGCCCTTGGCAGTTTGTAACAAAATGACACAGTAAAATTCAGCAGAATGTAAAAGTGCCTATTTTCACTTAATTACATCCATTGAATGGAATTTAACAAACACAAAAGCAGACTCTGAAATTCTTGAGCTTTTTTTGGAGGCATTTGCCTGTTATGGAAATTTCCAGCCAGATAAGTACAACAGCATTGGAATGATAGCATTTCCTGTATTGTTCTCTTTAGCCTCCTGAGGTCATGAAAGAAAGTTTATTTTTAATTATTTGCATGACTCACAGGAGTTTTAGTCGATGCTGGGCTGTGAGAGCAAGGTTGTGATTGAGATGAATCTACGTTTAAACCGAGTCTCAGGAAAATCAAAGTTTAAAATATTTATTTTCAGAAGTATATATGTAAATCACCCTCATGTCCCATGTGAATCTCTTTATAGATTGTTTCAGTGAATAATGGACATCTCAAGCGTGTAGTATTCTGGAAGATAATAGTTTGTTCTCCTTTTGAAAATTACAGAAGGGAAAAAGGCTGACACCTCATGGTATTGATGTTAACATTACACTCTGAAAGTATGGTCTTTCCAATCTCTCTGATGTTAATCAAGTACAGTATTGAATGTCACAGTAATTTCAAATAATCATGTTGCTGTCTTCTTGTGACTTTGGAGCAGGAGTTGATAGCTGTAAAAAAAAATCTTGAAAGACCTGTGGATGCTGGCAATCAGAAGAAGGTTCTGAGGAGGGGTCACTCGACCTGAAATATTAACTCTGATTTTTCTCCAGATGCTACCAGACCTGCTAAGCTTTTCCAACAATTTCTGTTTCTGGTAGCTGTAAGTGTGGGTCAAGAACAATACTTTATTTTCTGTATTTGCACTGTACAGTAACTTTATAATATCAGCACTCCACTAGCCCCCAACACACACTCTCCCTCCTCTTCTCACACACCCGCCTTCTATACTAACTACATAGCACCATTAGACACAGGAACAGATGTGGGCCATTTAGCCCATTGAGTCTGCTCCACTGTTCAATGAAATCATGGCAGATCTGATAATCTTCACCTACACATTCCTACCTGTTCTCCATAACTTTCGATTCCCTTACTGATTAATAAGCTGTATCTCAGCCTTAAATAGATTTAATGATACACTCAAGATTAGAGTGGTGCTGGAAAAGCACACCAGGTCAGGCAGCGTCTGAAGAGCAGGAAAATTGACATTTCAGGCAAAAGCTCTTCAGGACTGGAGTCTCAACAACCCTCTGTGTAAAGATTCTATAGATTCACTGCCATCTGAGAGGAGATACAGTGAAAAGTATTGTTTTGCATGCTAACCAGACAAATCATATCTTTTCTAAGTGGATCAGGGTACTATAACAGAATGCAGAATATAGTGTTCCAGCTACAGAGAAGGTGCCCAGAAAGCCTTGTGGTATGATAGCTGGGCTGTTGATCCAAAGACCCATGTCATGCTCTGGGGACCCGAGTTTGAATCCCACTATGGCAGATGGTGGAATTTGAATTCAACAAAAATCTGGAATTAAGAATCTAAAGATGGCCAGGAACCCATTGTCAGTAGATGGAAAAACTCATCTGGTTCACTGATGTTCTTCCGGGAAGGAAACTGCCATCCTTACCTAGACTGCCCTACATGTGACTCCAGACCCACAGCAATGTGGTTGACTCTAAACTGCCCTCTGCACAATTAGGGATGGACAGTAAATGCTGATCTAGCCAGTGACACCCTCATCTCATGAATAAGTTAGAAAAAGATCATGAGGTGAAAACAATATGAGAGGTCTGTTCAAAAGTCTGATAACAGTGGAAGAAGCTGTTCTGGAATCTGTTAGCACTTGTTTACAAACTTTTGTAACTTCTGCCCAATAGAAGAGGACGGAAGAGAGTATAACCAGTGTGGGAGGGGTCTTGGATTATGTTGGCTGCTTTCCTGAGGCAGAGGGAAGTGTAGACAGAATCAATGGATGGAAGAGTACTTTGTGTGATTGACTGGGCTGTTCCTCACAACTCTGTACGTTCTTGTGGCCTTGGGCAGAGAAGTTGCCATACCGCAGCATCTGGACAGGATGCTTTCTATGGTGCATCTATAAAAATTGGTAAGAGTCTTTGTAGACACAGTGAATTTGCTTAGCTTCCTGAGGAATTGAAGTCGTTGCTATGTTTTCTTAACTGTAGCATCAAAGTGAATGGACCAGGACAGATCATTGATGATAACAACTCCTTGGAATGTGGAGCTCGCAATCACCTCTACCTCAGCGCTATTGATACAGACAGGAACATCTCCGCTTCCTGAAGTCACCAGCCCCTTCATTTTGCTGACATTGAGGGAGAGATTGTTGTCTTCGCACCATGCCACTAAGATCTCTATCTCATTCATTCCTCCTTACCCTGTCTTAAATGTCATCTCATGTCCTCCATATTACTGTATCTCATTACTCAACCCTATGCTCCTCATGTATTCTTATTGCCACCCTTTTACCCACTCTCCATTAACCCTCAGACTCCCTGTCCAACTCATGCCAATCTATGACCTTGTACCCTCTGCCCTTGCCTCTTGTAGTCTCTATGCCAGCCTTTAACTCTGGATCCATTATCCTGGACCTTTATGGTCTCTTAGCAAGTTTTGAGAAGATTTGTAGCTCAGGTTGAGGTTCTGGATGTAGGTTTGCTCGCTGAGCTGGAAGGTTCATTTCCAGATGTTTTGTTACTCTACTCTACAGTGGGCCTCCGGGTGAAGCACTGCTGATAATTCCTGCTTTATAATTATATTTACAACAGGAAATGACATCACCACAGAAATCCAAACATATAAATCGAAAGCAGGAATTAACAGCAGTGCTTCACCCGGAGGCCCACTGAAGATATTACCTAGTAGGGTGATGAAACACCCTGGAAATGAACCTTCCCACTCAGCGAGCAAACCTACATCCCTATGCCAACTTAATGCTTATTGTCCTGCAACTACCATCCTTAAACTGCCAACTCACCTTAGAGGCTGTGCTGACATAAATAAAAGCATGTGTCTGTTGATGATATCACTATTTTAAAACACTTGCAGTGATAAAACAATTAAAAAGATCAGAATCCTTTCAAATACTATCATGAAAATAAATAGTTTTATTCTAAGCAATTTGACAGCTTTGACAGTTCCTTGAACATTCAGCAGTTCCAATGGGTTGATGTAATTTTTATTCACATAATTTGCCTTTCCATTTGGTTGGGGCATTTCAAAACTAGAGGGTGCATTTTTAAGGTGAGAGGAGAGAGAGTTAAAAAAGACATAAGAGACAAATATTTGACACAGAGGGTGGATCGTGGGTGGAATGAACTTCCCGAGAAAGTGGTGGATGCAGGTACAATTACAACGTTTAAAAGATGTTTAAACGTCTTTTGGATGGATACAAAAGACGTACAAAAGACGATGGATACATGAATACATGTTTGGAGAGATATGGGATTAATTTAGTTTGGGATTATGTTCGGCATAGACTGGTCAGACCAAAGCTGTCTGACTCTATGGCTCTCCGTCAACTTTTAGCGAGTCTGATATGGCCCTTCTTTGGAACTGAAGTTTGAACTTGAAGTCTTGTGCTGAATTGTACATTTGTTAGGCTAAATGTGTTGAGTTTTTGCAGGGCTTGTCATTGTGAGTTTTCTTGCCATTTCTTGCCAAACTCGCCTCACCCATGGCTGTTCTCAGGGCCCGATTTCAGCTCAATCTTACACCACGATGTTCCTGCAACAACTTGCTGCTAGTGGATACTTACAGAAACAGTAGAATCTCTTGCCATGTCATGGGGTGCAGGGTGAGACTTCAGCAGGGTGTTGTGTTTCTGTATCCCGGTCAGAGCAATCTTGGTGTTCTGCTGTGAGGGGCCAGGATTCTTCCCAGATGGGAGAGTATCCATCCACCCCACACCCCTCTCCCACCCCTCTCTCACTCCCTGGGGCTGAGTCTTCCTTGTGATGGTCTGGCCTCACCCGTTCTGAGGTAAAGGAGGGAGGGGAGTGAGGGAGATGACGCATCTCTTTGCAACTGCTTTGCTACTCATCTGGAAACACCCTGCTGCTCCTTCCCCCGTGAGGGGGCAGCGTAGGGGCTGGGAATGAGCTTTTTAAGGGGACCTCTTGTGGCTCAGTGGTAGTGTCCCCATCCCCGGACCAGGAGGCTCATGTACAAGTCCCACCTGCTCCAGCAGTGTGTGATAACATCACTGAGCAGGTTGACTAGAAAAAACTGCAAATCTCATATTGACCTCGCTCTCACTCTCAATCATTTCACAACTTTTCCAACCACCATGCCACACTCTGAAGATTAGGACGGTGATGAGGAGATATTTTTTCACCCAGGGAGTTATGAGCCTCTGGAATTCATTACCACAGGAAGTAGTTGATGTCAAAACATTGAATGTATTCAAGAGACAGCTAGATAAAGCATTTGGGGCAAATGGGATCAAAAGTTATAGGGAGAAAGCAGGATTAGACTACTGGATCAGCCATAATCACGATGAATGGTGGAGCAGGCTCGAAGGGCTGAATGGCCTCCTCCTGCTCCTATCTTCCATATTTCAGTCTCTTCTCTCTTGCAGGTTCCCACAACATGTGCGGAGAACTGGCAGGCCATGGAACAATTGGCCTCTGAGGATGAGAGCACTGAGAGAGCATTGATACTCCATGAGAATCTATGCTACATACATTTCCAGGACTTGACCTGCCAGCACTTGACCAATAGACTTGTTTGCCTTGGCATCATGCAGGTCAGTTGCATTGGAGTCGCACCTGGGCCAGGCTGTGGAAAGATGGACGATTTCCATCTCAACAAGGTGATTTTAACCACAATCAGCAGTGGCTATTTGACCAGCTTTTAAGTGGTTTAAAGATCAATACCTGCTACGGTGAGTCTTGAACCCATCCCCCCAGCACATTAGCCCCCATTAGCAGGCTACTAGGCCCAGTAGCATTGTCACTACTCCACCATACTGGCTATCTTTATCCGCTGGTAGCTGTGACTACCCAACACCAACGGCTTCTTTGGCCGCAAGATATTTTGCAATGTCCTGAGGTTGTGAAAGGTGCTACAAAAATGGAAGTTCTCTCTTTCTTCTGCTTTCATTCTAAATACCAGCTGATGTTTATCTTCTTACCTTTCACTGTCAGGGGAATTAAGACTTAAATCAATGGATTTCATGTGCCAATTGGAAACAAACTGGCCGGAAGTGAATGCAGCACAAACCAGGGTTCGGAACTGGTGCCTTCCTGCTCTGCCAAGTGGTGCTTAAACAGGAAAGGTATCAGGGAACATGCAGGCGCTGCCTTGGAATATTCCACCTCTGCCATAACAGCTCTTGATTTTTGCAAACAGGAAATGACGTTAAAGACCTGTGTACTCCCAATGTTTATTTACCAAAGCACTTCCCTGAAGCTGGTTTAATGGAGAAAGAGGATATAACAAGCAACACATGGGAACAATTGAGAAACACCATAAATCATTCTCTCGTTCTGACTCATCTATCGGAATGATTGGTCATGTACACTGCGTGTGCCAAACAGGGAAGGGATCAGAAACATATTTTCTGGTCAGAGAGGGAGGAGTCCTAGAATCTCCACAGTGTGGAAACTGGCCCTTCGGCCCAATAAGTCCACCCTGACTCATTCCTCTACCCTATTATCCTATATTTACCCCTGACTAATGCACATAACCTACACATCCCTGAAAGCTATTCGCATTTTAGCGTGGCCAACCTACCTGACCTGCACATCTTTGTGACTGTGGGAGCAAACTCCACACAGACAGTCACCCGAGGCTGGAATCAAACCCAGGTGCCTGGAGCTGTGAGGCAGCAGTGTGAACCACTGAGTCAGTGTGCCAGTGGCATGGAATATAAACATTAATGTGATGTAACCCATTGCCTGTTTCTATAATAGAAAATATTACTACATGCAATGTTAGCATGTATGTGGGGAGGAGATGGCTCAGTGGTATTATCACTGGATGTTATTCTGGTGAAGGGCTTATGCACCAAACATCAATTCTCCTGCTCCTCAGATGCTGCCTGACCTGCTGCACTTTTCAACAGTTATTCTAGAGAGGCAAGTAATGTTCTGGGCACCAGGTTAGAATCCTGCCAATGGCAGATGGTGGAATGTGAATCCATTTTAAATAAAAATCTGGAATTAATTGTCTAATGATGACCATGAATCCATTGTTGGAAAATCCCAGCTCGCAGCAAATTGATGCAGATACTGGAATCTGAACTGACAAAAGTGGAGAGAAAGCTCTGGTGAAGCGTCATCTAGACTTGAAACGTTTGCTTGCTCTCTCCCCCGATTCACTGTGATCTCCAGCACTTTGTGCTTTCAGTTGGAAAATCCCATCTGTTTCTCTAATGCCCTTCAGTGAAGGAAGCGGCTGACCTTACCTGGTCTGGCCTACATGTGACTCCAGACCCACAGTTTTTGACTCGTAACAATTAGGAATGGGAAATAAATGCTGGCCTAGCCAGTGACAAACACGTCCTGCGAGTGAATTTTAAAAAATGTATGATATACTGAACTCAGTTTTTCTTTCGGTATTGGCAGGATTATCCTATGAAGAGAGATTGCTTTGACTGGGCCTGAACTCACGACAGTTTAGGAGGATGAGAGTGGATCAGATTGCAACATGTAAAATTCTAATGGGGCTGGAGAGGGTGGATGCAGAGAGTAATGATTCCCCTGGTTGCGGAATCTAGAACCAGGAGGCACATTCTTAGAATGCTGTGTAGGGCATTGTGGATGAGAATGAGGAAATGTTTCTTCACTCAGAGGGTGGTGAACCTATGGAATTCTCTCCCACAGAAGGCTGTAGAGGTCAGGTCACTGAATATATTCAAGACTGTGAGAGATAAATGTTTTGATTTTAAAGGCAGCATGGGGAATGGGGAGCAAGTAGCAATGTGGTATTGATCGCACATTGAATGGCAGAACAATCTCAGGGTGATGAATGACTAACACCTGGTCCTGGTTTCTATGCTTCTGACTCACCCAAGTACAGAACAACCTCGATTATCCGAACATCAATTATCGAAATTTTGGAAGATCTCTAAGTCCCGTAAAAACACTAACTGTTATCCGAACAATCCATTTTCCGAACTCAATCCAAAATACTCCCCGTTTGTCTCATTTGAATAATTGAGATTGTTCTGTATTTTTAATTTATTTTCATTTCCTCTTTTGCAGGAGTTTAAGGTAGAACGACAGCCCTCCTGCTCCTCACTCTCTTGCCCACTCCTCAGACCTTAGGTGAGCAAGTGAGTTCTCCTCCTTAATTGGTGACACTGAGACCAAACGTCCTTCCTTCTGTGAAATTCCTTCATTTCTCCTCAACCTTCATTGATCTCGTCAGAAATCAGAAAATGAGCCTGGAAGTCCTTCATCTCATATGGTTCCGTACCACTGAGTTTGAATCGTCTACAATAGTGACTTCATTGAATACGTGTTATGGTTCCCAGGCTGAGTTGATGTTAGGATGGTGCAGTAACAGTGACTACAATTCCTTGGCCAACCATGGCTGTAATTTTACACCTAATGGGATCTGCTGCTTGAGGGAGCTCCCTTGTTCATGAACCAGTTGAGGCCCTTAAGCTGCCAATTGAGAGCCACTAAAAATGAGGTGTCCTCCCAGGCCCGTTGTAATGTTTTCAAATGGCGGGCAGGGGCTGCTGCTAAGTGAGAAATTCAGCAGCAGTCATTGGATAGGATGACAGTGGGCAAAGGGAATGGAGCCTCCTTCCTGGATTCCCAGAATTTATCGGAGGGTACCTCTCCATGTATTGCCTCCAGTAACTCTCTCAAGGGGACCGCTTTACCCCACACCCTCAGGTATGGCCCAAGCCACACCCACATTCCACTGTCTGGCTCTTGTGATAATATCTTTTGGGGACTGACTGCAGTTCCAGCAGTCACCACCATTCCCATTGCCACTGTCAAGACCAGGATATTTTATCTGTTGGTTGGTCTCCGGGTTGGGACGGTCTCCCGAGAGGGTTGAGGAATGGGTGGTGGTGGTGGTGGTGGTGGGGGAGGTGGGGAGGCCCAGATAATGCCAATTAATGGTCTGCAGACCATAAATCTCTGCAGGGCAAACCATCCAGAGTAAGAGTGGGATTGCCTGTGATGTTTCCACTGGAGAACCGAGGCACCAGCACAAGGTATAATTCTATCGCATGGTAAAGGTGGGAAGAGGAGCTACTTCAATGATTTATTAAAGGATATGATCGTGGTATTCGGTGACAGTAAATAGCTTGATGCTGTCAAGTGATAATAAATACCTCCCTGAAGTTTTGTCCCTCCACTTGGAACACAATTTCTCCCATTACAAATTGATATCCAGAATTCTCTGGGACAATTCTGGAATTTCGGTGCCAATATCCATTTGTAATGATAATAGCCTTTAACTTAGCAATGAATCCAGCTCACAACTGTCTCATGTATTAGTAAGAATGATTGAGGAGAAGATTTTGAGCTTTTAATTCTTGTATAATTTTAGTTTAAACATAAATATAATTTCCAACAGACATTGAAATCCCCTGTAATTTTTCTTTGGAACTACAAAAGAATTGCTTCATTCTGTTCTGTAGTGAATCATGGTTTATGATGATCTAACTGTTGATTAAATTGCACCTTTCACATCCTCCAAACCAATCTTTAATTCTATGTTTTGTACAGTTTTGCAGTCATGGGAATCATAATTATTATTCTGCAATGATATCATATCCATCTGTATCAATCTAACATCATTTAAACTTTGTAGCTCACTGTCATTAGAATTAATTGCTCCTATAAATTGTCAACATTTGGACATCTTTTCAATGTAATTTTCTGAATTCTTTATTCCATATTGCTCAGAAGACAATTATCATGAGGTAGTAACTCACTTTAGGTTCCAATGTGATGGTATGGCTTGAATTATTCTTCACACATTTAAACTGAAGAGAATAGGGGGCTTTGTCATCTCACAATCTGAGCTAGATTTCCCTTTCCACATCCAAGATAATTGCCTCTTTTTTTTCTTTTCTGGAGTTTGAAAGATGGCTCTGGGTACTAGGCTCCTGATGGTTTTCTTCTATCTCTACCTATGTCACTATCATGAAGTGGTAGGATCTGCAAAGCGGTGAGTGAATGGTAGTGGGTGATGGTAGTTGAGGATTGAGTGGGGCATGAGGGCATGGTGATGGATGGGATTTGAGTGGTGGGTAAAGGGAGGGGTCTGTGGTGGGTTGGGTTGGTGAAGGGTGGAGGGTGAAGTTATTCTCCAGCAAGCTACTCACTGTTATGGAGATTATCCACACAACTAATGGGAAACTGTTCAACTTGCATCACCCTCAATCCAAAATCAAAATCTCTCTGCATTCAGTCATTGACCTTCTGATGATGCTTCTGTGTGTTCTGGCTCAGAGGTTGGAAACTAAGTCTTCTTGATACCTCAGAATTATAGAATCCCTATGGTGTAGAAAGAGGCCATTTGACCCAAAGAAGCTGAAGCACCCAGAGAAATCCCACACAGACACGGGGAGAATGTGTCAAATCCACAGACAGTGCCCAAGGGTAGAATCGAATCTGTGTTTCTGAGGCAGCAGTGCTAACTACTGAGCCACTGTGCCATCCTAATCTGCTCTGAAGCATTTTCACAAAGCAATCAGAAAACTGATGCCCTCTGAGAGTCACAGAGTCATACAGCATGGTCACCCATGCTGACCAGATCTCCTAAATTAATCTCGGCCTTTTTGTCAGTGTTTGGCTGAATTTCCTACTCAACCCTTCCTGTTCATGTACCCATCCAGATGCCTTATAAATGCTGTAGTTGTACCAACCTCCGCCATTTCCTCTAGAAGCTCATTCCACACACCCACCACCCTCTGTGTGAAAATGTTACCTCCTAAGGTCCCTTAATACCAGTTGCCACAATGAAGTGGCTTTTCTTGTCAATTAAAACCAAGATAAAATTCAGGATCATATTTTAAACCTTGGGATCCTCTCCTTGATTCAGGCAAACATTGATGATGGAATTCATCCATTCCCCCTACTGAGGATGTACATACTTGTGGGCAGGATCTTCAACCTTTATCTGAGCTTTACCAGGCAGCAGTGGCCTGCACCTCGGAGACTTGGACGACATCCAACAGCCACCTCAAAACACGGAAGAGGTACCACCTTCACAAGAGCATCCAAATCATGTGGCAAGGAAGGTGGTCCTCTCCCAAGCCACCTGGGGAAGTGGTAGTGTCACTCAGGACCCCAGTCTAAAGCTCAGGCTATGTGCGTGTAACTCACGCTGTGGCAGATGGTAAATTTGAACTCAATATAAAAAAAAACTAGAATCGTGGGTGAACCAAAGAGCAACCATGTAACCATTGTCAATTGTTGCTAAAAAAAACCATCTGCCCTTTGGAAAGAAATCTATTGTCCTCATCTGCTGTTGCTACATGTGATCCCAGTCCCACAACAATGCACCTGACTTTTATCTGCCCTCTGAAATGGTCTCAGCAAGCCAATCAGATCAAGGGGACAATTAAGGATGGGCAATAAATGCTGGTCCAACTAACATTGTCCACAACCTATGAATGAATTGAACAAAAGTCTCGCTGTGCATCAAGGTGCTCATCATTCAAAGCCCATGCTGGGCAGGTCATGTGGTCCACAGCCCGAGACCCAACTACTCTCCCTGGTCCTTGGTTACTGCAGGGGATACTCAGGGGAAACTGTTTCGAGATGGCCATGGAGAATCCCTGAAACAGATGGCACGTACTCACGGATGTATGGGAGCTCCTGGCTTGTGGCTAACCAAATGGTGAAGGTTTATCCAGAATGGCCCTGAGAGACTAACAGTGACATCAGACCGAGTGCATTAACCTCCAAGCACCTTCTCATCCTGACACCCTCCAAGTAACTGAGAGTCTCACAGGTGGCAGAATGGGCACTTGTTTTATTCATTTTCAGGACAGGGGCATTGCTGCGCTAACCCAAAGTAGTTGCCTTCTTGAACTGCTGAGCAGGGCACCCTGAGTGCTATTCTGAAGGGAATTCCAGGATGTCGGCCTGACGATAGTGAAGGAGTGTTGTTCCTGCCTCTCAGCCTGGAATGGCAAGTGGCTCGGAGGGAGACGTTCCAGATCATGTTTTTAACTTCTCAGCCATTTAAGAACTGAAGTGGGAGCAAGTTACCCTCGAGTTTGAGGGATGGCTGAAAAGAGAAAGAATAATAACAGATTTTTCGTTGGTTCAGTGACAGCATAAAAGTCCAGCAAAATAATAGACAAGTATAAATAATCATGAAGGCATTTCATTGCATTTTTCCTTTGCAAAATGGACCTTGTGCTGTCGACACACTAATTCCATCAAGCGAGCCACCAAGGAATTCTGGGATAATATTGTTCAGTGATTCATATCCAAGAAAGAGCTACATAACTCTGCTGGTGCTGTGGCCAAATGCAGCTATCTTGCAACAAATATCAGTAATAAATGTGGTTATTTATTTCACAATCAATATGACCGATGCTACCCCTTCTGCAAATTGCACTGGTTTGATGATCCCCTCGCTTTCCAGCTGTCTGATTTCTCCCTCGACGTTTGCCCTTAAGTCTCCTTAGACCTTCCTGAAAAGCCTCAGGGTATTTGATTAGGACCTCACAAAGGCAGCCATTTTCTGAATGAAAATTGTTGAACCAATCAAGGTGAAACTTTCTCAACCAATTCCACCCAATAGGCGTGGGCCTGAGCCTCTTACTACAATCAGTGCTAACTGCACCAACTGCTTCTCATAGAAGAGCAGAACCAAAGTTGTACCCTCAACCTGTTACAGCTCCCTGGTATGTGGTCTCAGTCTGGCCGAGGTCTTGCGCAAACTTAAGAGTTGGTAACCAGAGCTAATCTTGTTAAAGGCTGGTTCTGCAACCACTGATTGACCTCTATGAGAACTGGGCGACCACTTAACCAGGCACTCATTTTGATTTGTTCTGATTTGGATGTTGCTAAGCAATTTAACTGGTCCAAACCACAATTTCCCAAATAAAGGCATGATGCCAGAAATTCTCACTCCCAACTCAAAGATAACTGTTGAGATGGAATTTTCTTCAGGATCATCCTGTTTTCTCTTGTCACCACTGAAATAACTGCAAAGAGGCCAGTATTCCATCACATTATAATGAAAGACTGGATAGGCCGGGACTGTTTTTTACAATAGGAGGTTGAAAGGCGACCTGATAGAAGTTTATAAAATAATGGGAATTACAGATAGAGATGATGGTAGTTAGTTTTTCCCTAGGATGGGGGAATTTCAAGATGAGGGGGCACATTTTAAGGTGACAGGAGAGAGATTTTTAAAAAATGAGTCATTTTTTTTGCGCAGAGGGTGATTCGGGTGTGGAATGAGCTTTCTGAGATGTGAGTACAATTACAAAGTTTAAAAAACATTTGGATAAATACAGGAATAGGAAGTGTTTGGAAGGATATGGGCTGGGGGCAGACATTTGGGACGAGTTTAGTTTGGGATTATGGTCAGCACAGGCTGGTTGGACCGAAGGGCCTGTTTCTGTGCTGTATGACTCTATGATCAACTTGCCCTTTATTTACATATGATTAGTACACTGCTTATCACTAGACAGCTCAGAACCAGTCCCGAGAGTGAGGAGTCCTCTGTCACTCCTGTTTATATTTTTTTATTTTATTAAAAAATTACAAAAACAGTTTACAACAAACAGTTACATTTACAGCTGTACACAAGAGACAGCAATTTTACAAGGGAGAGACACAGCAAAGCCAGGCCCCAAACCCTACCATTCAAACAGTTTACAGGGAGAGGAGGACAAACCTCAAATCCCAATTTCACTTTTAAAAGATAGCGACAATGACATTGTACATTAGACAATGCTGTTACATACAAAAGTGCAGACAATACAGACCCAGCAAGGCCCCGCTCCTCCCACCTTCCGACCACTCTAAGACAGCCCACCTTCTACCCACCTTCCGGATCTCGACCCACCCCATGCCCCTTCCAGTTCTCGGTGTGCCCTGACACACCTTTCGACCACCTCTAGGACAGCCCGCCCTGGTACCCCCCCACCCAGGGTGATAGCGGTCAGGATGGCCTACCCACCTTCTGGCTTCACTAATCACCCTCAGCACTTTTCGATCACCTCTGGGGCAGCCCGCCCCAGTACCTGCCCGGGGTGACAGCGCTGACGACAGCTACCCGCCTTCTGGCTCTCGGTCTGCCCCTACGTACCATTGGGCTCTCACCCACCCTGATGCACCATCCAGCCAGTGGGCTATCCTGGCACACCTTTCGACCACCTCTAGGACAGCCCGTCCCCTTCCCTGGGACAACAGCGTGTAGGGTAGCCCACAAGCCTTCTGGATCTCAGCCTGCCCCTACGCACCTTCTGGCTCTCGGCTGCTCGGACACCTTTCGATCACCTCTAGGGCAGCCCGTCCCGATTACCCCTTATCGGGACGAGAGCATTCAGAACAGCCTACTCACCATCTGGCTCTCGGGGTGACTGGCATCAGGGTGGCCTACCCACCCTCTGGCTTTCAGGACAGCCTACCAACCTTCAGGTTAACAGGGTGGCCTACCCACCCTCCAGCTCTCGGGATGACAGCTTTCAGGACGACGCATGAGCCTCCCAGCTCACAACAAGGCCTACCAGACCCAGGGACACACAAGACAGTGCAGGTGATAGATCCAGGAAACACCACAAATCTATACAGTCTTCAAAATATAGAATCCATTTCTAGGAAGAGTCCACTCCAGTATACGATGTACATTGTCGGAAAGAGAGTCCGCTCCAAACTGCGGAGTCTACAACCAAGGGCAGAGTCCACTCCTGAAGGCAGCAAATGCACACCCCACATAGTTGTTCAGTCCTGATGGAGTCCTGGTCCAGCCTTGGAGAGCCAGGCCCACTCACAGGAACACAGTACATCGTACAGGTGCAGTTAACTCACAGGGGTTTGGTCCACTCCTGAAGGAAAGGTCTTCTCCAGGATACAGCAACTGCTCACCTCCCAGCACACACAGGTATTCAATCTTCAGAGGCCCAGTCCCAGGGCTAGGCCTCCCCACAGGAACAGCTCCTCTGGTAGAATGTATGCCTTCCACAGGGCTCAGTCAAAACACCAATAAAAAGTGAAGACACATACAAAAAACAAAGAAAATTACAGTCCAAGGGCTAAGCCCTACCATAAAATTAGCATTGTCCTTTTCTCAAAGGAGTAAAAAGAGAAAAGAGTAACACACAGGCTGTAACCAGCCAGTGAAACAACAATCCCCTAATGAGAACTGAGCTACACCTGAAACACATTATGTTAAACTCCTGATGCATAATCAGTCCTCATTAAAAGGAATGTCAGTTGACAAACTGGCTAAATAATTCAGCCTGTTCAGGAATCAGGGTTTTCCCCTCCAACAAAAAGGGGGGGCAGAAACCAACAGTAACACACTGACTGTACACATACCAACCAGCACAGAGTCAGTTCCTGAAGTGGAATGTTCTGATTCCCCTGTTTATTTCTGTCAGCCAGGGCTCCCTGATTGGATCAGATTAACAACCCAATCTGGGATCTCATAGTCAATAAGATCCACCTGGCCAACCTTATTCCAATCACTACACCCCAAGGTGAGCTTAGTTAGGGCAGAACCAGGAAGGAAGTGGATTCTCAACACACTACCATCCTTCCTGATTAAACACCCTCGCCCACCCAAACCCCGCAACACCCATCAAACTCACCAACAGAAAGGGCAATAAATTCAGCCTCAAATTTGCTTAATGTGTGAAGTGTCTCCTGTGGTAATAAAGCAGAGGTGTTTCTTTTGCCTTTGCAATGTGATTGATCTTTCACTGATTCACAGTGATGTGTCTAACTATGGAGTGGATGTTCATGCAGCCTGTACTGTTCATGGCAGACCGATCCTGCATCAGTGGCTGCCCGTCTCCACGATGCCAATTATTTCCAACACATTATGTCCTTAGCGCCATGACCTTGCTCCCTTCTTAAACCTGGAAACTTCTCTAGAGCTACAATTGTCGATGATCTCAGTGCTCCTCCATGTGGCCACTTCTGAAACTCCACAGCTCCACAGTGATGACTAAGTCTTCAGCTGCCAGCACTGATATATATATCCATACAAACCTCTCGATTATACTTACCTCCTTTAGGATGCTACACATTGACTATCTTCTCACCCCAGTTATTGGCCATCTCTCCCAAAACTCTCTTATGTGCCTCAGGATCAAATTTAGTTCACTAACACTCGCAGGAAGCAGGTTGGGGTATTGTGCAGCAAAGAGCAAAGAACAACGAGCAACGAACATTACAGCACAGGAACAGGCCCTTTGGCCCTCCAAGCCTGCACCAATCCAGATCCTCGATCTAAATCTGTAGCCTATTTCCTAAGGATCTGTATCCCTCGGCTCCCTGCCCATTCATGTATCTGTCTAGATACATCTTAAATGACATCATCGCTGCTGTCCCTGTCACCTTTGCTGGCAATGCATTCCAGGCACTCACCACCCTCTGTGTAAAGAACTTTCCATGCATATCTCCACTAAACCTTTCCCCTCTCACTTTGAACTCGCGATGCCTAGAAATCAAATCCACCACTTGAGGCAAGCTTCTTGCTATCCACCCTGTCTATACCTCTCATGATTTTGTAGACCTCAATCAGGTGCCCCCTTAACCTCCATCTTTCTGAGGAAAATAATCCTAATCTACTCACCCTCTCTTCATAGCCAGTGCCCTCCATTTCAGGCAATATCCTGGTAAAACTCCTCTGCCCCCTCTCCAAAGCATCCACATCCTTTTGGTAATGTGGTGACCAGAACTGTAAACAGTATTCCAAATGTGGCCAAACCAAAGTCCTATACAACTGTAACATGAACTGCCAACTCTCATACTCAATACCCCCTCCAATGAAGGAAATCATGCCGTATTCCTTCTTGACCACTTTACTGGACTGTGTTGTCACCATCAGGGAACAATGGACCTGAACACCCAGATCTCTCTGTATGTCAACTTTCTCCAGGGCTTTTCCATTTACTGTATTGTTTGCTCTTGAATTGGATCTTCCAAAATGTATCACCTTGCATTTGCATGGATTGAAGTTCATCTGCCATTAATTTGCCCATCTCTCCAATCTATGTGATATTCTGCTGTATTCTCTGACAGTCCCCTTCATTTTCTGCTACTCCACCAATCTTGGTATCATCTGCAAATTTACTAATCAGGCAACCGAAACATTCCTCCAGAATGTTTATATATATATATCACAAACAACAGTGGCCCTGGTACGGATCCCTGTGGAACACCACTAGTCACAGATCTCCATTCTGAGAAACTCCCTTTCACTATTAATCTCTGTCTCCTGTTGCCCAGCCAATTCTCTATCCATCTAGCTGGTATACTATGGACTCCATGCAACTTCACCTTCTCCACCAGCCTACCATAGAGAACCTTATCAAAAGTCTTACTAAAGTCCATGTATATGATATCTACAGCCCTTCCCTCATCAACCAACTTTGTCACCTCCTCAAAGAATTCTACTAGGTTTGTAAGACATGACCTTGCCCACACAAATCTATGCTGCCCATTACTGATAAGCCCATTTTATTCTAAATAGGAATAGATCCTATCCCTTCGTAGCTTCTCCAGCAGCTTACCTACCACCGACACCAGGCTCACTGGTCTATAATTACCCAGATTATCCCTGCTACCCTTCTTCAACAAGGGGACAACATTAGCAATTCACTAGTCCTCCAGGACCTCCCCCGTGTTCAAGGATGCTGCAAAGATATCTGTTAAAGCCCCAGCTATTTCCTCTCTCACTGCCCTCAGCATCCTGGAGTAGATCCCATCAAGAACTGGAGATTTGTCTACCTTAATGCCTTTTCAAATACCTAAAACTTCCTCCTTTCTTATGTTGAATTGACCTAGAGTACTCAAACCAACATCCGTCTTGTCCCTCTCCTCGGTGAATACCAATGCAAAGTACTCATTAAGAATCTCACCCATTTTCTCTGACTCCACACATAATTTTCCTCTGTTGTCCTTGAGTGAGCCAACCCTTTCTCTAGTTACCCTCTTGCTCTTTATGTATAAAAAAAGAGCTTTGGGGTTTTCCTTAATCCTGTTTGCTAAAGATATCTCATGACTCCTTTTAGCCCTCTTAATTCCTGGTTTCAGATTGGTCCTACATTCCTGATATTCTTCCAAAGTTTCATCTGTATTCAGTATCCTAGACATTATGTATGCATCCTTTTTCCTCTTAGCTAGTCTCCCAATTTCACCTGTCATCCATGGTTCCCTAATCTTGCCATTTCGATCCCTCATTTTCACAGGATCATGTCCCTCCTGAATTCTAATCAACCTTTCTTTAAAATCCTTCCAAATATCAAATGTGGATTTCCCTTCAAACAGCTGCTCACAATCCACATTCTCCAGCTCCTGCCGAATTTTGCTATAGTTGTCTTTCCCCAAATTTAGCACTCTTCCTTTAGGATCACTCTCGTGGTTGTCCATGAATATTCTAAAACTTATGGAATTGTGATCAGTCTTCCCAAAATAATCCCCTACTGAAACATCAACCTCCTAGCCGAGCTCATTCCCCAACACCAGGTCAGTATGGCCCCTTCCCGAGTTGGACTATTTACCTACTGCTCTAGAAAATCCTCCTGGATGTTCCTTACAGATTCTGCTCCATCTAGACCTCTAACAGTAAGTGAATCTAATTAATGTTGGGAAAATTAAATCTCCTATCATCACCACCCTGTTGTTCCTACATCTTTCCATAACCTGTTTACATATTTGTACATCTATCTCACGGTCACTGTTAGGAGCGGTCTCGCCTGTAGTACATCCCCAACATTGTTACCGCACCCGTCCTATTTCTGAGCTCTGCCCATATTGCCTCCCTACTCAAGTCCTCCATATTGCCCACCTTCAGCACAGCTGTGATATCCTCCCTGATCAATAATGCAACTCCTCCACCCCTTTTACCTCCTCCTCTATCCCACCTGAAGCATCAATATCCTGGGATGTTTAGCTGCCAATCATGCCCTTCCCTCAACCAAATCTCAGTAATAGCAATAACATCAAACTCCCAGGTACTAATCCAAGCCCTAAGTTCATCTGCCTTACCTATTATACATTTTACTTTAAAACAAATGCACCTCAGACCACCAGTCCCATTGTATTCATCATCTGCTACTTGCCTCCCCTTTCCCTTATCACGCTGACTCCATTATCTAGTCTCTTACAGACTTTAGTTACTGCTTCCTTACTGTCCTCTAACCTCATTTGGTTTCCAACCCCTTGCCACATTAGTTAAACCCTCCCCAATAGGGTTAGCGAAAGTGCCCCCAAAGGCATTGGTTCCAGTCTGGCCTAGGTGGAGACCGTCCAATTTGTAATAGTCCCACCTCCCCAGAATGGGTCCCAATGTCCCAAAAATCTGAACCTTTCCCTCCTGCACCATCTCTCAAGCCATGCATTCATCCTGCTTATTCTATCACTCCTACTCTGACTAGCACGTGGCACTAGTAGCAATCCTGGGATTACTACCTCTAATGTCCTAGTTTTTAACTTGGCTCCTGACCCCCTAGATTCTGCTTGTAGGAGCTTATCCCATGTTTTACCTATATCATTTGTGCCTATATGCACCACAACAACTGGCTGTTCACTTTCCCCCTTGAGAATGTTCTGCAGCTGATCCGAGACACCCCTGACCTGTGCACCTGGGAGGAAACACACCATTCAGGTTTCTTGTTTTCAACCACAGAACCTATTACAAATGAATCCCCTATGACTATAGCACTTCCACTCTTTTTCCTGCCCTTTCGAACATCAGAACCAGCCATGGTGCCATGTACCTCACTACTGCCGCCTTCCCCTGGTGTGCCATCTCCACCAACCGTATCCAAAACGGTATACCTGTTTTGGAGGGAGATGACCGCAGGATACACCTGTACTGCCTTCCTACTCTTTCTCTGCCTTTTGGTCATCTATTACCTTTCTACCTCAGCAACCTTAAACTGCGATGTGACCAATTCACTAAATGTGCTCTCCATGACCCTCTCAGCAACACGGATGCTCCAACGGACCATCAACTCAGTGAAAGACGATCTTTGTGTGCCTGAAACTTTTGCCCTTCCAGAACAAGGAGATGACCCCAGCTACATTTTGCAGACTGGCACTACGGCGCATTATGGATCTTAATCAATTGAGTCAACGGGCTGAGGAATGGCAGATAGAGTTTAAATTGGATAAATGTGAGGTCCTGCAATTTGATAAAATGAACAAGGACAGGACTTATACTACCAATGGGAGAATCCTGGGTAATGTTGTAGAACAGAGACATTGGGGTTCAGGTACAGAATTTTTGAAATTTGAGTCGCAGGTTAGATTAGCTTCCCTACAGTGTGGAAACAGGCCATTTGGCCCAACAAGTCCACAACGACCCTCTGAAGAGTAACTCACCCAGACCCATTCCCCTATCCTATATTTACCCCCGAAAAATGCAACTACCACTGTGGGCAGTTTAGCATGGCCAATTCACCGAACCTGCACATCTTTGGACTGTGGGAGGAAACCCATGCAGACACAGGGAGAATGTGCAAACTCCACACATCAGTTACCTGAGGCAGAAATCAAACCCAGGTCCCTGGCACTATGAGGCAGCAGTGCTAACCAGTGAGCCACCGTGCTGCCCTTAAGTAGACAGGTTAGTTAAGAAGGTGTTTAGCACACTTGCCTTTATTGCTCAAACCTTTGAGTGTAGGAGTTGGGACAACATGTTGAGGTTGTACAGGACACTGGTGAGGCTTCTTCAGGAGTACTGTGTGCAGTTCTGATCACCCTGTTATATGAAGGATAATATTAATCTGGAGAGGGTTCAGAAAAGATTTACCAGGATGTTGTTGGGAATGAAAGATTTGAGTTATAAAAATAGTCTAGAAAGACTAGGATTTTTTTTACTGGAGCATAGGAAGTTGAGGGATGACCTTATTAAGGTTCATAAAATCATGAGGGACATGGATAAGATGAATGACAAGATGAACTCACCTTTCTCGAGGGTGAGTTCAAAACTAGGGGGCAATTTTTTAAGGTAGAGTTGATAAATACTTAAAAAGGACCCAAGGGGCTACTTCTTCACATAGACAGTGATTTGTGTGTGCAATAAATTGCCAGAGACAATGGTGGACGCAGGTATAGTTACAACATTTAAAAGACATTTGGGTGAGACCATGAATATGGAGGGATATGGATCAGGAGCAGGCAGGTGGGACTAGTTTAGTTTGGGAACATGGTCAGCATGGACTAATTGGACTGAAGGGTCTGTTTCCATGCTGTGTGAGTCTATAACTATGATTCAAAGTGGTTATTTGTAATTGTTTATATTCCTAGAGAATGAGGAACATGTAAAGAAAGCTGAATCATGCAGAGTAGCAGATCCAGAAAAACAGCATCAAAATGTTTTTTCCCCCAGGGTGATTTTCTTCCTGGTTATGATGGATCGTAAATTTGTCAGTGTCAGATACAAATGATAATCACAAATGTTAAAAAAAATGTCAATAAGTTTATACTCTTCACAAACATAAATGATAGGTCTAATCCTGGCCTCTGTTCCAGTGTCGAGTTTCATCTTGGGGTCAGAGGCCTACTTCAGAGTATGGCACACAAAATCTAGACTGATCTTCCAATCACTAAAGAACAAAGAACATTACAGCACAGGAACAGGCGCTTCAGCCCTCCAAGCCTGCGCCGATCCAGATCCTCGATCTAAACATGGGCAACTGTCTGTGTGGAGTTTGCACATTCTCTCTGTGTCTGCGTGGGTTTCCTCCAGGTGCTCCGGTTTCCTCCCAAAGACGTGAAGATCAGGTGAATTGGATGTGTTAAATTGCCCAGAGTGCTAGGTACCTTAGTCAGAGGGAAATGAGTCTGGGTGAGTTACTCTTTGCAGGGTCGGTGTGGACTTGTTGGGCTGAAGGGCCTGTTTCCACACTGTAGGGAATCTAATCTAACCTAACTAAACCTGTCACCATTTTCCAAAGATCGGTATCCCTCTGCTCCCTGCCCATTCATGTATCTGTCTAGATACATCTTAAATGACGCTATCATGCCCGCCACTACCATCTCCACTGGCAACACATTCCAGGCATCCACCACCCTCTGCGTAAAGAACTTTCCACGCATATCTCCACTAAACTTTTCCCCTCTCACTTTGAACTCGTGACCCCTTAGAAATCAAATCCACCACCCGAGGGAAAAGCTTCTTGCTATCCGCCCTTTCTATACCTCTCATGATTTTGTAGACCTCAATCAGGTGCCCCCTCAACCTCCATCTTTCTAATGAAAATAATCCTAATCTACTCACCCTCTCTTCATAGCTAGCACCCTCCATACCAGGCAACATCCTGGTGAACCTCCTCTGCACCCTCTCCAAAGTATCCACATCCTTTTGGTAATGTGGTGACTAGAACTGTATGCAGTATTCCAAGTGTGGCTGAACCAAACAACTGTACAACTGTATACAACTGTAACATCACCTGCCAACTCTTGTACTCAACACCCTGTCCGATGAAGGAAAGCATGCCATATGCCTTCTTGACCACTCTACTTACCTGCATTGCCACCTTCTGGGAACAATGGACCTGAACACCCAGATCTCTCTGTGCATCAATTTTCCCCAGGACCTTTCCATTTCCTGTAGAGTTTGTTCTTGAATTGGATCTTCCAAAAAACATCACTTTGCATTTGCCCGGAATCAATCTGCCATTTCAATGTCCAATCTATTGATATTCTGTGGTATTCTCTGATTGTCCACTTAACTTTCTGCTACTCCACCAATCTTAGTATCATCTGCAAACTTGCTAATCGGACCACCTATACCTTCCTCCGGATCAATTATGTGTATCACAAACATCAGGTAGTCCCGGCACAGATCCGTGTGGAACACCACTGGTCACAATTCTCCATTTTGAGGAACTCCCTTCCACCTACTACTCTCTGTCTCTTTTTACCCAGCCAGTTCTCTATCCGTCTAGCTGGTACACCCTGGACCCCATGCGACTTCACATTCTCCACCAGCCTACCATGGGGAACCATATCAAATACTTTACTGAAGCCCATGTATATTACATGTACAGCCCTTCCCCCCCCCCCATCAATCAACTGTCACTTCCTCAAAGAATTCTATTAAGTTGGTAAGATATAACCTTCCCTGTACAAAACCATCTTGCCTATCACTGATAAGCCCATTTTATTCCCAATGGGAAGAGATCCTATCCTTCGGTATCTTCTCCAGCAGCTTCCCTACTACTGACGCCAGTCTCACTGGTCTGTAATTACCCGGATTATCCCTGCTCCACTTCTTCAACAAGGGGACAGCAGTAGCAATTTTCTAGTTCTCTGGAACCTCCCCCGTTTTCAAGGATGCTGCAAAGATATCTGTTAAGGCCCCAACTATTTTCTCTCTCGCTTCCCTCAGTAACCTGGGATAGATCCCATCTGGACCTGGGGACATGTCTACCTTAATGCCTTTTAGAATACCCAACACTTCCTCCTTCCTTATGCTGACTTGACCTAGAGTAATCAAACATCTATCCCTAACCTCAACATCCATCATGTCCCTCTCCTTGGTGAATACCGATGCAAAGTACTCATTAAGAATCTCACCCATTTTCTCTGACTCCACGCATAATTTTCCTCCTTTGTCCTTGAGTGGGCCAACCCCTTTTCTAGTTACCCTCTTGCTCCTTATATGCAAATAAAAGGCTTTGGGGTTTTGAGGGAAGCCTTTGAATGTACCATTAATCGGAGTCGCTTTAAAAGAGTTATGGCTATTATTTGGTAAAGCAAGAGAGTTATTCACTGTCCACCTGGTCAATATGTACCTCTTGACCAACAGATTGCATGGTCAATATTGCAGAACTGTTTGATGGATCATGCTGTGTTTTTTACATCCCGCTAGTGATTATTCATCAGTATTAATTAACTGGCTTTAAATGCTTTGAGGCTTTCCCATATTTTAAAAGGTGCTATGTAAATACAGAAAGAGAGTTTTACTGTGCGCATTCCACTGCACTTGGTCAGAGCATTGCGTATAGGAGGTGGGATGTCATGTTGAGGCTGTACAGGATATTGGTTAGGCCACTTTTGGAATATTGCGTGCAGTACTGGTTACCTTCCTATCGGAAAGATGTTGTGAAACTTGAAAGAGTTCAGAAAGGATTTACAATGGAGGATTTGAGCTATAGGGAGAGGCTGAATAGGCTGGGGCTGTTTTCTCTGGAGCGTCAGAGGCTGACCTTATAGAGGTTTACAAATCATGAGGGGCATGGGTAGGGGTAAATAGACAATGTCTTTTCCCTGGGATTGGGGAGTCCGCACTAGAGGGCATAGGTTTGGGGTGAGAGGGGAATAACATAAAAGGGACCTAAGGGGCAACTTTGTCACACAGAGATTGGTGCATGTGTGGAATAAGCTGCCAGAAGAAGTGGTGGAGCATGGTACAATTACAGCATTTAAAAGCCATCTGGATGGGTACATGAATGGGGAGGGGTTAGAGGGATATGGGCCAAGTGCTGGCAGGTGGGACTAGATTTGGCTAGGATATCTGTTCAGCATGGATGAATTGGACTGAAGGGCCTGTTTCTGTGCTGTACATGTCTATAACTCGATGACTCAATGATTCTAAATGATGTTTAGAGGAGCAGGGTTACTCCAGACCATCAACTGGGAAGGAATATATTGTCCTTTGTGTTTGATGGTGCTCTCTGGGTTTTGAATGAACATTTGGGAGCACAGCAGAATCTATTGGTAGTATCAAGTTCTTTTCTCTTCATATTAAGTGTTGGAAATAAGCTTGGTTCTTCTCAAAAGCTTTGTGATGTTGAGGGCACAGAATACATGACAGCTGCAACAGTGTAATGCTGTGTCACTTTGTTTAAATGTTTACATTAAAGGAAGCAATTTCTCCTTACCTAAACTTGACACTAACCTTGGAAGAATTAAACACAGAGGACAGTGTAGAACTCCAAAAGGACATTGGCAACTTGTTGCAGTGGGTGGGTGGGTAGGTGGTAGCTGGTGTTCAATGCAGAGAAATGTGGGGGTTTCATTTGGAAGTACTTTGAAAGCCAATACAATATACAGGATACAATCCACGGGAGAAGCAGGAGGTGGGTAAATGGATCATTGAAGGTGGCAGGGCAGATGGAGAAGGCAGTTAATAAAGCATAGAGTGTACTCGACTTTATTAACAGGGATATAGAGTACCAGAGCAAGGAGGTGATGTTGAACTTATACAGGATGTGTATTTGACCTCAGTTGGAGTATTCCGTACAGTTACGATGTCACATTATGGGAAGGGTGTGAATGCATTGGTGTGAACTTATACAGGATGTGAACTTATACAGGATGTGTATTTGACCTCAGTTGGAGTATTCCGTACAGTTACGATGTCACATTATGGGAAGGGTGTGAATGCATTGGTGTGAACTTATACAGGATGTGTATTTGACCTCAGTTGGAGTATTCCGTACAGTTACGATGTCACATTATGGGAAGGGTGTGAATGCATTGGTGTGAACTTATACAGGATGTGTATTTGACCTCAGTTGGAGTATTCCGTACAGTTACGATGTCACATTATGGGAAGGGTGTGAATGCATTGGTGTGAACTTATACAGGATGTGTATTTGACCTCAGTTGGAGTATTCCGTACAGTTACGATGTCACATTATGGGAAGGGTGTGAATGCATTGGTGTGAACTTATACAGCATGTGTATTTGACCTCAGTTGGTGTATTCCGTACAGTTACGACGTCACATTATGGGAAGGGTGTGAATGCATTGGTGTGAACTTATACAGGATGTGTATTTGACCTCAGTTGGTGTATTCCGTACAGTTACGACGTCACATTATGGGAAGGGTGTGAATGCATTGGTGTGAACTTATACAGGATGTGTATTTGACCTCAGTTGGAGTATTCCGTACAGTTACGATGTCACATTATGGGAAGGGTGTGAATGCATTGGCCAAGGTGCAGAAGAATGGTTCCAGGAATGAGAAACCTCAGGGATAAGGATCGATTGAAGAATTTGGGGCTGCTCTACTGTGCAGGGATAAAGGCGGAGAGGAGATTTGAGGAGGTTTTTCAAAACCATGGGTGGGCTGGGCAGAGTGGATAGGAGAAGTTGTTTCTATTTATAAAAGGAACAAGTATAACGCAAATTTAAAATGATATGCAAATGAAGCAAGAGTGATGTGGGAAACTTACCTTTCACTCAGTGAGTAGTGCTGCCTAGAAACGTGGTGGGGCAGGTTCAGTTCAGGCATTCAAGAGGGGAATTGGATGTTCTTTTTGTGAGAAATGGTGTGCGGACATATGGAGAAAAGGCAGGAGGTTGGCTCTAGGTGATAGAACCAGTGCAGGCACGATGGGCCAGATAGCCTCCTTGTACACCATAACAATTCTGTGATTCTGTGAGATACCCTATCGAATTAAGAAAAGCAGTATGACCTGCATTTATGTAGCACTTCTTATGACTACTGGCATTTTAAAAATGCTTTATAATCTATGAGGTTCAGTTGGTATTGTAGTGTAAGATCATTTTATCATCTTAAAAACCTTGATTTGATCCCCTCTTAATGTTCGACATAAAAGTGCAAACCTTTTTAATATCTCCTCTCAGATCTGTCATTTAGTAATATTTTCAATCTATCCAATAATTCTATTACACACCTCTGGAGCTGGATGGGACTTGAATCCTGGTCTCTCAGCCTGAAGGTAGGGACACTACTGCTGCAACCCAAGTGCCCTCATCTCCCTGTTGAGATGTTTCATTTTAATGATGTTCATTGGTTGCCCGAGGCTCTCACTTGCAACTGATTGGAGCCTACCCTGAAGATTTGCATACATTGAGAAAGCAGAACGTATCAAGCAACATGATTCAAGGGATGGTAATGAGAATCCAATAGTTCCTTCATGTGGAAAACAAAGCTAACGATTCATATCATTGCATCTGACAGCCTGCCAGGTAGAGAGCACATGTTGTCTGTGTGCCCATCTGTGCTGAAAATTGTGTCATTTAAAAGCCACATTAAATTTACAAGCGTTTTAAACTTTGTAAAATGCAGGGTAAGACAGATAAAATAATCTCTGTAAATTTCTGGACAAATTGCCATGCTCTGCTGTTAGCCTCACCAACGCTGAGAAAACATACCCACAACGTCTGTTATCCCACTGAATACATTACTGATCATGAAATTGATAGCCTTATGACATTGATATGAATTATTCATGCTTCAGCCACGTCAAGCTAACAACTGCTGACATTGAGGATGCTGGTGGTGATGGGATTTATGGTCTTCACATGACATTTGACTTCACCCAAGAGTGAGTTCTGTAAAAGGTCACTTGGACTCGAGATGTTCACTCTGCTTTCTCTCCCCAGTTGCTGCAAGACCTGCTGAGCTTCTCCAGCACATCTGTTTCAGATTTCCAGCATCCGCAATTTATTGTTTTAGTTTGATGTATCAGCAAAGCCATTAACTCTCTCCATCAGGGACTGAAACGCTCTTTAATCTATTGACAAATCTTTGATGCCATTCTTCTCTTCCATAGTTTGCTAGCATCTGAAGGTAATAATTCTCAGGAAGTAAAACTGTTTCAACACTAGTGGGAACATGAAGTGGAAGGGGTTATTTCAGAAAACAGTATTTTGCGCTACAGTAGATGGGTGATTGGAGGTATGAGTCATGCTCCTCCTGCCTGACCAGCTGTGCCTTTTCAGCACCACAGTGTGAATTATGATCAATGTTGGTATTGGTTTTGAAACATGGGTAACTTTCCAAAGTTCTCCACGGCTAGACTTCTTATTGTGTCTTCAGTCCATTGCTGATGAATTAATGGAGATTAATTAAAACAATTAGCTGGTATTGCCATTCTTGTAGCTTGATTTGGCTCCTGGGAATTTCATTCATTGAATGAGGGTGTTGTTGGCTAGTGACCAATCATCTCTAATTGCCCTGGAGAAGGTGGTAGTGAGCTGCATCTTGAACTGAACTCCTTAGCATGTAGGGATATCTCTAGGGAGGGAGTTCCAGACCACTGACCCAGCAACAGTGCTGGAATGGGGACGTAGTTCCAAGTTAGGACAGTGAATGATTGGGAAGAGAATCTGCAGGTGGTGCTGTTCCCAAGCAACTGGTCCTTCTAGATGGTAGATGTCATGGGTTTGGAAGGTGCTGATGAAGTAGTTTCGATGAATTCCTGCAGTTTACCTTGTACACTGCTCCATCAGTAATGGGGGGAGTATGTATTGTGTGGATTGTTTGCTAATCGAGTGAAGTAACTTTTCAAGCTTCTGTTTGAGTGAAGAATATTCCATCACACTCTTGATGTGTGTATTGTAGATGGTGGACAGATACCAGAGAGATAGGAGCTACCACTGCAGAAGTCTCAGTCTCTGACGTTTTCTTCCAGCCACTGTATTTATCTGGCTGGTTCAGGTCACCTTCTGGTCAGTGGTAACTCTCAGGATTGAAGGCTATATGGATCATTGAATCCTAAAAAATTCATTTCTTAGGTCCCAATGAAAGTAGCACTTTGACATACTGTTCCACTGTCCTCATGGTGAACTGGGGCTTCAATAGAGTTAGGGTTAGCATTAATCCTAACAATGAATGCACATTGTTTGTTGGATACAATCCAGTGTAGAGAGTAATCTGCTGTGACCCTGACCTTCCCTCTTTGCTGGGATATTCTCTGCACCTTTTTTAGGTAAGGGAGGTGTTAGAGGAATGACAATGCAGATAGCTGACAGCTTTTTCCCCAGGGTAGGGGAGTCGACAACTGAGAGGGTAGAGATACAAAAGGGTCCAGAGGGGCAACTTTCTCATGCAGAGGGTGATAAGTGTCTGGAACAGGCTGTTGTTGTGAAATGATGTACATGGGTCTTTAAGAAGATGTATCTTTAACTTTGTCAATATTTACACTCTTTGTCAGCATGTGATATAGCAGTACCAGGAATTTCAGACAGTCTTCAAACACAGCGATAAATATCAGATGTACTACACTTAACCTCCAGTGAACTCTATTTGTATACAGACTTATCTTCTGTCTGAAGCATGGAAACAGGCCCCTCGGCCTAACTTGCCCAAGCTGCCCATTCTTCATAATTAAACTAGGCCCATTTGCCTGCATTTGATCCATAGCCCTTCATACCTATCCCTTTATGATCCACGACAAGATGTGTTGGTGATATTGAAATGGTCAACAAGTTACATTGGCAAATTTTCCTCTCAAATCGCTTCCGCAGTAAATGAGCAGTTCACTGAGAAGAGAGGGCAATGCTTCCCTATGAGGCTTTCAAAATACTGAGAGGCCTGGATAGAATGAGCATGGATGAGATGTTTCCTCTTGTAGGAGAGACTAGGACTCAAGGGCACAGCCTCAGGGTGAAAGGACGACCCCTCAGAACTGAGATGAGGAGGAATTTCTTCAGCCTGAGGGAGGGGAATCTGTGGAACTCATTGCTGCAGAAGGCTGTACTAGCCAAGCCATTGAGCATATTTCAGACAGGGATAGATATGCTCTTGATTAGTAAGGGGATTGAGGGTTATGGGGAGAAGGAACAAGAATGGGGTTGAGCAACATATCAGCCATGATCGAATGGTGGACTTGATGGGCTGAATGGCCTAAATCTGCTCTTATATCTTACGGTCTGATGGTCTTATGGTCCTGCTCCTCCTGGACGCAGAAAGAAAAGAGGAAAGAAAAGAGCCTTCCTTGTTTCATGGGTGTAACAATGAGAAAGGTTACAAGGGGAGGTCCATGCTTGGTTTGTCAGTGCTGTCAAGCCAATGTGAAAACTGTCAGGTGAATGAAGTTCCTAACCCAATATGGAAAGTGGGAATCTGCATCAGCTTCATAAACAGTGGGCAAAAGTTGCCTCTTTGGAGCAGAGGAGAGGTATGACCTGCTTAGGAGGACCTTGCTAAACAGCTTCTGTCATCAGTGAACCTTACATCATCACCAGGGAATAAACAAGGATCACACCTTGATTTGACATGAACAAAAGGATATCATTTTTGGAGCAATGTGTGTTGATCATTATTCTATTTATTATATTTCACACATAATGGGAGTCTGCTGTAATGGGATTTCGATGTCTTTGTTGCATGACTGTACTTATTGAACATGATTGATTGAGACCATATGAAAGCAGTAGCATTTAAGACATAGCAACAAGTTAATAGATATTTTTGCTTTGCTCTGCACCCAATCGATCTGGGCATAATTCAATCAGTGCAATAAAATTTAGACCATGATTAGGTTTGATTCATGGTAACATTTTCAGTTAATAGAATCAAACAAGTGATCCAATTTCTCATCCACCCCATTCATTTCAGTATGCCTGGATTGCTTACCTAGATCCTCATGCAGACCATAAACAAAGGTTTCAATATTGCTCCAATAGGTTCACATTCTAACTTTTAATGCATTCAAAACCACCACTGAGACCAGCCTTGCTGGACGCGGAGACCTACCCAATTTAAACGACATGTGTGAAAATCCCCTGGCCCCACAAACTCCGGTTTGAATCTGGAGCAGTGTCCAAACTTTCGCCTCCAGTGATCTCTCTCTGTATATGGTCTTATCGTCAATTAAAGATTGAACGTTTCTCCTTCTGTATGATCAGTTGTTTTTTTTATTAAAGAATAATATGATGCCTGTTAGGTTTAAGAAACATGAAAACCTAATGTGTTTGACTTACTCTTTGATGAGGGTGATGAGTTAATCAAGCTACTGTTCACACTGCTGACACACTGTGATGCACAAGCTGAATCAGTGGGTGTCATGGTGGCACAGTGGTTAGCACTGCTGCCTCACAGCGTCAGGGACCCGGCTTCAATTCCTGCCTCAGGCGACTGACTGTGTCTGCGTGGGTTTCCTCCGGGTGCTCCGGTTTCCTCCCACAGTCCAAAAATGTGCAGGTCAGGTGAATTGATCATGCTGTTAGGTGAAGAGGTAAATGTAGGAGAATAGGTCTGGGTGGGTTGCGCTTCAGCAGTTTGGTGCCGACTTGTTGGGCTGAAGGGCCTGTTTCCACACTGTAAGTAAGTAATCTAATCACATCATCAGGTTCACTGATGACACGACTGTAGTGAGTCAGCAAAAGAGAGGAAGTGCAGCAGCTAACGGACTGGTGCGGAGCCAACAACTGTCTCTGAACGTGGACTAAATGAAAGAGATGGTCGTTGACTTCAGGAGGGCATGGAATAACTACTCCCCATGGGACATTGGTGGCTCCCCTGTGGAGATTATGAAGAGCACCAAACTTCTTGGCGTACACCTGGCAGAGAATTTCACCTGGACCCTCAACACCAGCTCCACAGCCTAGAAAGCCCAGCAGTGTCTCTATTTTCTACACAGGCTGAGGAAAGACCCACCTATCCTCACCACAGTCTACAGAAGGTTCACTGAGAGTACCCTGAGCTGCTGCATCACTGCCTGGTTCAGAAACTGTACTGTCTCACATTGTAAAACCCTACGACAGATAGCGAGGACAGCTGAGAAGATCATCGGGGTCTCTATTCCCCCCATTACAGACATTTATACCACACGCTGTATCCAAAAGGCTAAGAGCATTGTGGGAGATCCTACACGCCTCTCACTCAAACTCTTCTCCCTCCTGCCATATGGCTGAAGATACTGGAGCACTTGGTCTGTCATGGCCAGACTGAGCAACAGTTTCTCTCCCCGAAACATCAGGCTCCTTAACACTGTATGATCAGACTCTTTCCCATCTGAAACTCTTTGCATGACTTTGAATTGCTGCTAGAACAATGCCTATTAATTATCATTCTTTTATTACACTGAAATTTGAGCGTTTTGCACTTCTTATGCACTTTATGCTGCCTTGTGAATGATTGTGTAGTTTGTGCTGTCCTTGTAGCACTTAGTCCTGGAGCAACACTGCCTTATTTTTTATTCTATCAGTTGTGCATGGTAGAAATGACCAATAACATCTACTGTCCCAGTTAGGGTCAAGATGCTACTATCATGAGGAGTTTTCTAACGACGGCATTCCATCTCCATCCTCCGCCTCACTGCTGAAGACAAAGCCTGGACAGAACGTGGCAATTGCCCCTTCCTAAGGGTAGCACAGTGCTGCCTCACAGCACCAGGGGCCTGGGTTCAATTCCAGCCTTGGGTGACCCTCTGTGTGGAGTTTGCACATTCTCCTTGTGTCTGCGTGGGTTTCTACCTGCAGTCAAAAATTGTGCAGGTTTGGTGAATTGGCCAAGCTAAACACAGGGATAGTGTGGGATTCCCTTCAGAAGGTCAGTGCAGGACTCAATGGGCTAAACAGCCTTGTTCGGCACTGCAGACATTCTATGATTTATGATTCTCAGTTGCAATCCAGGAGCTTAATGAGACCTTCGCTAAATCTCCCCATCTTAGAGGGTCAAAGGTCCAGACCTGTGGCCACTGATGCCAGCTGTTTTCCCTATTCATTTTAAAATTTCTGTCTATTTTCAGGTGACATCTCCAGTTTGAGATACCTTACTGTCACCTACCTATATCCTTCAAAAGCATTGACCTCTTAGTGGTGGAGCCATTAGACAGCATTGGGATAGGGACCCGGAGATTGCTGTAATGCCTCAGAACCTTCAAAGTTCTGGAGATTTATAGAATCCGAACAATGTGGAAACAGGTCATTCATCCCAACAAGTCCACTCTGACCTTCCAAAGACTATCCCCTCCAGACGCATTCCCCTATCATATTACTCTACATTTTATCAATGCACCTAATCTACACATCACTGGACACGATGGGCAATTTCGCATGGCCAATTCACCCTAACGTGGACTGGCTACCCCTCACTCTGTCAGGCTTGGCCTCCCACTACCCTCAAGGCCTATGGTTGCTGAGTTTCTGCAGCATCCTCTGTGTTTTTAATCGTGAATATTCATTTTACAATTTCATGTAGTTTAATGCTTTGCATCACTTGGAGTTGGAGTGAATGGCTTCCCCTGTGTCTTAATGACTTTAATTTGGCTAAAATTAACAGCCTGGTCTTGGAAGCAACAGGTTATATAATGTTCACAATTCATATCTAATATCTGTAATTTCATCCAATCATGACACAACACAGAAGGTAAGACATTGAGTCATTGGCCAGCTAGGTCAGGGGGAATTCTGATTAGTCCCCCTCTTGGTCACTTGCCCGTTATTTTATTTTCTCTGCATCAACTGAGATGATCGAGGGATTGAGATGGAGAAATGGTTGTAGCTATTTCAAAACTAGAATTACAGAATTATTATAGCACAGGAGAAGGTCAGTCAGCCCCATCGTGCTAGCACCAGCTATATTACCCAATCTCCTGCCCTTTCCCCATATTCCTGCGCAGCATTTCCATCCAAACGAATATCTAATTTCCGCTTGAATTTCTCAACTAAATCTGCCTTCACATTTCCAGGCAGCCACAACTACGTCATTTCCAAAGGACCATTTATATGTTAACAGAAAGAGCTGATATTTCTTCATCAACTACTAGTGCTGAAAATACACTGCATGCCAATAGCAGTAGAATGCTGAAATGACATTTAACTTGCAGTGTAATTTTAAGATTGAGAATTATAAACATTTTATGGATCAAAGGACATTTTGTTATACGTTCATTCACAGCATTTCTGACCCGTCCCGACCTGCGCCAAAAGGCAGTTGAGAGTCAACCACCTTTCCATGGGTCTGGAGTCACGTGTAGGTTAGACCAGGTAAGGAGGACAATTCCCTTCTTATAGACCATTAGTGAATCCAATGGGATTTTCCAAAAATTTGCAATAGTTTCATGGTCACCATCAGATTCTTAATTCCAGATTCTTTTAAAATTGAATCCAAATTCCACCATCTACCCAGAATTCAAACCCAGCACATTAATCAGATCTCTGAATTAAGAGTCTAACAATAATACCTTTGCTTCCCTTCTGTTTGTAATAATGGCTTTCCCTGAAAATAAGTTTGCATGAGTAATTTTTTTTGTTATTTTTACTCAATTTTCAGTCAAATCTGTTATCAATGCTAGTTGTTTGAGTTTAAGAATGAGCTTCCTCTGTCCACACCACCCACAGGTCACTGAAACCCAATACTAAGGTCACCCCCTTTACAGGTAACAACAATTTTCCAATGTTTTTCAAAATCTTTCACATTCGACCAGCTCCACCTCGTTAACAGCCACGATGTGGAGATGCCGGTGTTGGACTGGGCTGGACAAAGTTAAACATCACACAACACCAGGTTATAGTCCAACAGGTTTAATTGGAAGCACTAGCTTTCAGAGCGACGGTCCTTCATCACAACTGCCTCATTTACAGGCAGCGCATTCCACACTCTAACTACTCACCAGGTGAATTTTGTTTTCTCTCACCTCATTCTTCATTTGTTTGAACATCAATTTAAACCTATGCCATCTCATGCTTTTTTCTTATTAGGAAAGGAGACAGTTTCTCCATATCTTTTCTGTCCAGCTTGCCCATTTTTGAAAACCTTTATCAGGTCTCCTCTTAGCCCTCTTCTCTCCAAGGAGAACTGGCCCAATCTCTTCAATCTCTCCTCATCACTGAAGTTGCTCAACCCAGGAACCATCCTTTAGATCACTTCTACAATCTCTCCAACGCACTCACATCGTTCCCATAACGTGACACCCACAATTGTACACAGTACGCCAGCTGGGGTCAAATACACATCTTGTACAAGGTCAGCATCACCTCCCTGCTCTGCTACTCTCTGCCTCTGTTAATAGAAGCTCAGATCACTGGGTCCCTTATTAACTGCTCTCTCCCCCAGTGCTGCCACCTTCAGTAAACGCTGCACATATACATCCAGCTACCCCTGCTCCTGGACCCTCTTTGGAATTGTACTGCCTGTTTTCGAGTGACTTTTGGTGTTCTTCTGGCCAAAGTGTATCACCCCACACTTCCTCTGCCACCTGTCTTGCCACTCCACCGACTTGTCAATGTCCTTTCTGGGAGCCCCACACTGCCCCCCGTCCCCCGTCCCCCCCACTCCCAGTTTAACCTGTCTCAGAGATGTGGGGGTTGGGAGGGGTGTGGTGTGTAGAGGGGTGGGGGAATGGCTGCAGACTGCACAGCGGGGGGCAGGAGGTTGGAGTCACCATCTATACCAGAAGAAGGGGGAACATTCCACCCTCTTGTTTACCCCATCCCCAACCCCAGGAAATCCAGCCTGTGATTTTCAGGGGCATGTATCCCCATCTAAACACCCAGGGAAACACTGGAAATCTCCAACCTGAACTGGAACGGCTGAAGAGTGTCTGTGAAGGGACATTGTGGACTATTTCAGGAGAATATGCTTCATTAAAGCTAGAAACTAAAAGTGTCCACACTGTTATTTTGACAAAGGGCACAGACTAAACCCTCAGAAGCTGTCAGTTCTGTTTAAAAACGTTGACTTTGCTGCTCAACCTTTCTGTTCCTCAACTGGTGGCTCTGCAATATCTTTTCAACATCAGTGTCATAGAGTCATAGAATCATATAGCATAGAGACAGAACCTTTGATCCAACTCATTCATGCCAACCAGATATCCTAAATTAATCTAGTCCCATTTGTGGGCAGCACGGTGGGACAGTGGTTAGCACTGCTGCCTCACAGCGCCAGAGACCCGGGTTCAATTCCTGCCTCAGGCGACTGACTGTGTGGAGTTTGCACATTCTCCCCGTGTCTGCGTGGGTTTCCTCTGGGTGCTCCGGTTTCCTCCCACAGTCCAAAGATGTGCGGATCAGGTGAATTGGCCAGGCTAAATTGCCTGTAGTGTTAGGTAAGGGGTAACTGTAAGGGAATGGGTGGGTTGCACTTCGGTGGGTCGGTGTGGACTTGTTGGGCTGAAGGGCCTGTTTCCACACTGTCAGTAATCTAATCATTTGCCAGCATTTGGCCCATATCCCTCCAAACCCTTCCTATTCATATACCCATCCAGATGCCTTTTAAATGTTGTAATTGTGCCAGCCTCCACCACTTCCTCTGGCGACTCATTCCATACATGCACCTCCCTCTGAGTGAGAAAGTTACTCTTTAGATCCTTTTTAATTCTTTCCCCTCTCACCCTAAACCTAAACCTCCAGTTTTGGCCTCCCAGACCCTGGGAAAAAGACCTTGGCTATTCATCCTATCCATACCCCTCATGATTTTGTAAATCTTTATTAGGTCACCCCTCAGCCTCCAACCTTCCAGGGAAAACAGCCCCATCTTTATGGGTGGCACAGTGGCTGATTGGTGAACACTGCTGCCTCACAGCACCAGGGACCCAGGTCTGATTCCAACCTCGGGAGACTGTGTGGAGTTTGCACATTCTCCCCACGTCTGTGTGGGTTTTCTCTAGGTGCTGTCCGGGTGCGTGGGCACTCTGCCCAACAAGCTGACTGTTCAGCCAACTGAGCTAACAAGTAGGAGAAAGTGAGGACTGCAGACGCTAGAGGTCAGAGTCAAAGAGTGGCACGAGAAAAGCACAGCCAGTCAGGCAGCATCCGAGGAGCAGGAGAGTCGATGCTTTGAACATAAGCTCTTCAACATGATTCCTGATGAAAAGCTCATGCCTGAAACGTGGTTTAAGGTTTAAAGCTCACCCAAACAAATGAGAGTGTTGGTGGAAGGGTACTGTTGGGGACGTCTGGAGAGGAAAAAACGGAGGGCTTGGAGGCCCTGGTCATGGCAGATGGAGGTGTAGAGGGATTGGATATCCATGGTGAAGATAAGGTGTTGGGGTCCGGGGAGACGGAAGTCTTGGAAGAGGTGGAGGGCATGGGTGGTGTCTCGAACATGCGTGGGGATAGGACAGTGTTGAGGTAGATAGAGATGAGTTCAGTGGGGCAGGAGCATGCTGAGACAATGGGTTGGCCAGGGTGGTCAGGCTTGTGGATCTTGGGAAGGAGATAGAACCGGGCAGTGTGGGGTTCCCGGACTATGAGGTTGGAAGCTGTGGGTTGAAAATCTCCTGAGGTGATGAGGTTCTGTATAGTCTGGGAGATGATGGTTTGGTGATGGGCGGTGGGGGGGTGGGGTTATGGTTGAGGGGGTGGTAGGAAGAAGTATCCGTGAGTTGGTGTTTGGCTTCAGCGGTGTAGAGGTCAGTGCGCCAGATACCACTGTGCCCCCTTTATCTGCTGGCTTGATGGTGGGGTTGGGATTGGAGCAGAGGGATTGGAGGGCTGCGCGTTGTGAGGGTGAGAGGTTGGAGTGGGGGAGGGGAGTAGACAGGTTGAAGCGATTAATGTCCCGGCGGCAGTTGGAAATGAAGAGGTCGAGGGCAGGTAATAGGCCAGCGCGGGGTGTCCAGGTGGATGCAGTGTGTTGGAGGTGGGGGAAGGGGTCCTCAGAAGATGGGCGGGAGTCCTGATTGTGAAAGGAAGCTCGGAGGCGGAGGCGACGGAAGAAGTGTTCGACGTCACGGCGTGTATTAAATTCATTGATGCATGGACGGAGGGGGGTGAAGGTGAGTCCTTTGCTGAGGACTGATTGTTCATCCTCAGTGAGGGGTAGGTCTGGAGGAATGGTGAAAACTCGGCAGGACTGGGAGTTGGGATCTGGTGTGGGTGTGGAGCTGGGAGTAGGGTCGGAGCCAGTCCCTGGAGTGGGTGTGGTGGTGGGGGGAATGGGGGTGGAGTCATGAGCAGGGGTAGTGTTCCCCTCAGGGTTCTGGGGGGTGGGGATAGTGACAGTGGGGTCTTTGGGGGGGCGTATCAGCAGAATGCAGGTGAGTGGCGCTGGTGGGGGCGGAAGTGGTGGTGGCCATGGCAGTAGGGGTGGCAGAAGTCACTGAGCATGTGGCATCAGCGATGATGTGAGGGGCGGAAGTGATGTCATGTGTGATGCATGATGAATTGAGAGGGGCAGAAGTGGTTGTGGGAGTGGCCATGATGGGGGCTGAAGTGACTTAATCAATCAGCGTGGGGGTGGCAGCTGCATCAGCCTCATGGCTAATGGCGTCTGAGTAGTTTCCAAGGCCAGGGGAATCTTCTGGAATGTTTGAGGCGTGCTGGTTATGGAGGTGGGTAGATAAAAGTTTGTTGTACTTACAGTTTTTGATGTTTGAGATGTTTGATGTTTTACCTCTAATTTGAGTCAATAGTCAACAAACTAAGATTATGACAATAATTTGAAGTAGAGATATGAAAACAAATACAAGGAGGTGAGGTTTGATTTTCATTAGAAAGGCAAGTTGACCACCGGCCTATCACCCTCACCTTGACCTCCTTCCACCTATCCCACCTCCATCGCCCCTCCCCCAAGTCCCTCCTCCCTACCTTTTATCTTAGCCTGCTTGGCTACTCTCTCTCATTCCTGATGAAGGGCTTATGCTCGAAACGTCGAATTCCCTATTCCTGAGATGCTGCCTGGCCTGCTGTGCTTTGACCAGCAACACATTTTCGACCATGTCTATTAGGACTAGCATTAGATTTAAACTCAGAGGTAAGATTACCCTTGGCTATTTACTTCGAGTAAAAAATGAGGTCTGCAGATGCTGGAGATCACAGCTGAAAATGTGTTGCTGGTCAAAGCACAGCAGTCCAGGCAGCATCTCAGGAATAGAGAATTCGACGTTTCGAGCATAAGCCCTTCATCAGGAATGAAGGGCTTATGCTCGAAACGTCGAATTCTCTATTCCTGAGATGCTGCCTGGACTGCTGTGCTTTGACCAGCAACACATTTTCAGCTTGGCTATTTACTGACAGGCCTTCCACTGTTGCAGTACTTTCAATTCACCAGCAGATGGTAGTGTTGCACTGTTCATGAAGTCACACACACACACAGGCAGACAATAGAATGTATTTTTTGGTTTGCAAACAGGTTCTATTCCTGAATACTTTCTTAAGTTATTTTGTGCACAAATCACGACACAATACAATATAACATAGTCTTATATACATACAAGCATGTCGGATCTATAAAATTAATATGAATATGGAATCTCACTGGTACATCTGATGTTTGTAAATTGGGGATGACCTGCGCAAAACTATAACAAAGTTACGCCTGGGTGGATCTTTACTTTTTTTGGATTATTTTCTCTGTTCTGTAGTTATGTACAATTTGCAAAAATAAAGAAAGAATCAGTTGTTTATGACTTTTTATGGATAAGGGGTTCATCTGGAATTGTGGATAATCATGAATATCAAAAATCGATCCCTGACTTTTGTCCCAGATTTCTGAGATCCATCCCAAATGTTTTGCAGTGAGAAATGGCAACTATCTCTTTTATTGGCATATTTTTGGGAAGTTCTGTTCTTGGACATGATCTTCACTTCATGAGTGATGCTTGTGACTGGGAAAACTGGGGCTAACGCTGTGCCTTATAAATTGACCTGGGTTTGGCAAGTATGCTTGTTGTTAATCTTGATGAAACCAATATTTCTAATTTCCAGCAAATTCTGGAGTGAGAACTTTACCTCTCCCAATTTGCTGTTGATTGTGACATTATAGCTTAATGGGGTTAAGTATACTGTCCAAAGACAGCCAATCGAAGTGAAGGATTCTCACAGACAGCCAATGTACATTTGAGAAAAAAGTTAACTTTATTCCACAAAAGAAAAAAAAATAAAAGAAACTTGCAAAGATTTTTACACAAACATTTACAAGAAAAATGCAACACTTCTCCCAGCAACATCCTTTACAGATACTCAATCTCACAGCAGCATCACTCCCAGTCAGTCCAGGGGAAAAAAAGTGGAATTATTTTTTGTCCCAAGTTCTAACTCCATGATGCAATCTCCCCAGTTTTAGAACTTGTCACCCCCATTCCTTCCATTAACTATCAAGGTAACCCAGAAATGTAGCTAAATTCAACTCCATAAGATGCAGGATAGAAAGGTAATCATATTCCTGACATGGTTCAGGTCCTCAATGAATGATTTAAATGATAAAATGTATAAGCACTTCAATATTATATTTGAATGGTGTATAGGTAAGTCATTTTAATATAATCAAGAATTTATTTACCTCTGCCTTAAAAATATTGTAAGATTCTATTTTAACCTATTGAGATGTCTGCTTGTTGTGAAAAAATATTGTGGAAATGAGAGATTTTTTTGATCATTTAGAAGTGATCAGTTTCCTGATGTCTATTTTATTGCTAATTTCTTTTGGCTGTGAATCTAGATAGAATCGCAATTTAAATGACCCTACCACCATGAATTGATGTTGGTTTAAAGTCTGATGTGTTTTGGTTCAGATTGATTGGGAATTGTATAATGAAGAAGGGCTTATGCCCGAAACATCGATCCTCCTGCTGCTTGGATGCTGCCTGACCTGCTGCGCTTTTCCAGCAACACACTTTTCAGCAATTGTATAATGGTGTGTTTGTGCTAGTCTGTTTGAATGATTGAACAATTCCAATAGCCTGGCTGAACCATTTTCTTATACCGAGACACTTGGGTGATATTAAAAAACAATCTGCTCGATAGCATGTGAATCAGATTTCATATCCATCCAAGTCTTTGATAGTCACTGCATATTGATCATGGTCAGTAAGGAGCTGATGTGCAGGTTCCTATTTGCTGATGATAGCATGTTCCTGGAAGAATCTGCAGAGGCTGGATTTGTAACATTAATGAAGAATTAACACTTGCCCTTTGTCCTTAGGTAAACCATTGACACACTGAATTACAGCCAAGGCAAACCACACCAAAGTGTTCAGTGGTAATGAAGGGCCTGGAGTAAACTATGCACTGGTCTTGCCGCATCAGAACGGGCGATATTCTGCTGCTGTCAGTGATCAGACATTGCCTGTTCATGTTAGAAAGACCAACTTGACTTTTGTCCAATTAAAGGGACAGGCCTTCCCTCTGCCATGTAACTGATTTCAAATGAAACTCCCCACTTTATCACACTGCTCTGAGCTTGACCTTTTTTAGAATTCGTTTGTGGGATGTGTGTGTTGCTGGCTGACCAGCAGTTACTGCCCGTCCCTAGTTGCCCCCTGAGAAGGGGGGGGTGGTGAGCTGCCTTCTGGCTGTGTGGGTGTGTAAGTTCACTTCCATTTGTTGATTCAATTTCCAAAATAATGACAAATGTCACTTTTTCATAATGTTACCCTTTCTTACCTGCTTATTGTGAACCACGCTGTCCTTAATGATCAAAAGGCAATGGGGGAGAAAGCAGGAACAGGGGACTGAGTTGGATGATCAGCCAGGATCATTTTGAATGGTGGAACAGGCTTGAAGGGCCGAACGGCCTACTCCTGCTCTTATTCCTTGTGTTTCTAATCAAACCTATTTTGAAACAAGTGGCAACTACTGGTTAACAGCCTAAGCTGTGATCTGAAATGAAGAGATTTATCTTTATACAGAAAAATGTCAAAATAATTCCATCTTTTCCAGATTCCTTCACATTGTCCTGGCAAGAGTTTCAGAAAATAAATACAGCCATTCAGAATTCTGCCAAAGATATTAACATAATATTTCTCAGTTCATAGACGTACAATTCAAATAAATTAATTTTCAGAATTTGAAACTGTCAGACGATAATGATGTTTATATGGCTGTTTACCAGAACAAATAACGTTTAATGTCTACATCCTGACACTGAGGTTAGCTCAGGTGGCTGGATGGCTGGCTAACAGCATGGGTTCAATTCCTGGACAGGCTGCGGTTATTATGGTTAATTCTCCTTCTCAGTCCCTCCCCTTGCCTGAGTTCTGGTGATCCTCAGGTTAAACCATCAGCAAGTCACCTCTCTCTAATGGAAGAGCAGTCTAAGGTCTGATAAGGCTATGGCAGAGCTACCTGACATTAACATACCCTGTATTTGAATTTGTCAACACTTTTCCTAAATTACATGTTGTTTGAAAATAGACTCTCTTGAAAATAAAGTCAGTTATCAAGATGGATATTTTTCTGCCTGGCATAAGGAATATTCCAGAACAATGATTAATTAATCACAACAATCTGGTAATGTTTCTGGGCTGAAAATGTGTTGCTGGTTAAAGCACAGCAGGTCAGGCAGCATCCAAGGAACAGGAAATTCGATGTTTCGGGCCAGAGCCCTTCATCAGGAAGCCCTTCATCAATGGTTTCAGGCTCTGGCCCGAAACATCTAATTTCCTGTTCTTTGGATGCTGCCTAACCTGCTGCGCTTTAACCAGCAACACATTTTCAGCTCTGATCTCCAGCATCTGCAGACCTCACTTTTTACCCGAATGTTTCTGGGCTGTAATGTATTGAGTTGGGGATATGAAATTGGTGCATTTTCATCAGTGCTGTACACTTGCTTTGGATTTATGACGTTAATTGAGTTCTACTTGAATTTTTCTCACAGTTGAAATCTTTAAGGAATGAAACTGTTTGTATTCCTAAGTACAAAAGGTGATGGATCATCATTCATAGATGGGTAGAGCCTGAAGTAGGTCAACAAGTCTATGTACCAACTGTATCTCTATGTCTCATGACAATTAATGTTTATGCAGGAGGAATACTTGCACTAAGGTATCCATTACTTCCTGGACCCTTGCAGTTAGTTGTGTCTTTCCTAATTTCATTGTTTTTTTTGCCTTCCCTTCACTGACTCTGCTCCTTTTTCTTTGTCCCTTTTAAGTATTTGTTTGGTTATTGTCTTATTATGATTACCACATTTTTTTTATGCTCCCAAAGGGACAGATGATATTTACAAAGAAATTCAAACTTCCATGAAAGACTGACATGCAGAGATTTCACTTTTTTCCAAAACAGATCCTTACTTTAACAAATGACTCATAACCACACCATTGAGTAAACACTCTGTTCATTCTGTCCCTGATTTATCATTAGTGGCTTAAACCACCAGCATAATCAGCGCTTCTGCTGATTTTCAGATCCTCTTCCTGTCAGAGGCTAATGCTTGATTGGATATAATTGGGATGTTGGTACCTGGAGTTATCAGAGCTCTGTGGCTTTTATCCCTTCAGTGGGAAGCCTGAATCTGTGTGCTCACCCAGTAGCAGAGCTGGTCGGAGGCCAGAAGACCTGAAATAATGAGAGCTACTGATTGGGAACAAAAGGATCCCGTTCAGACCCCAGGAAGCCTGGTAAAAAGACTGCAATGTCTATCTTTTTAACTTTGATAATCTCCTGACTTCTACTGATAGTATATTACAAATATATACAGTACAACATTTTTCTGTTTTTTTTGTACCTAACATGGCACTGTGTCGGCGACATTGCACACCGTTCACTGCACTCGTTCGTTTATAACTGGAGTGCACCTGACAATAAACCTAATTCTAATTCTAATTCTGGTATTGTTCAGTTTCTGTTTTAATTCCCTCGGTTAGGTGTATTTGTGTTTCTGTAGGGACTTGCAAGTAGATCTTCAGTTGGAACAGTGCATTGGCTGCGATATCTTGCTTTGAAAAATGGGTTAGAGAAAGATAGAGGATGTTTTGATTTCTTCTAAAATACTCTTTCCTCCACTAGCACTCTTGTGTAAAATGGCACACCTGTGAATTGGTGAGGTGGGAGTTTAGGGTTTTAAATTTTAAGGGTTAGTCTTGTCAAAATCTCTTTCTTTCAAAATTCTCTGGACTCTGGGATTATTCCTGCAGATTGGAAGACAGCAAATGTCATTACTTAAGAAAGAAGCAAAAGAGAAAATAGTGAACTGTTGACCTGTTAGCCTGATGTCAGTCATAGGGAAAATGCAAGTATCTATTACTTGGGATATGATAACTAAACACTTGGTTGGTAATGATATGGTTCAGGATTTGTGAACGGGAAACTGTGTTTGAGCTTGTTGAAGATGGCATGACCAATGTTGATAAAGGGGAGCCAATGGAAGTTGTATACTTGGATTTTCAGAAGTCTTGCAATAAAGTTCTCCACAGGAGGTTGGATAGTCGGTAATGTACTGGGGGATTGATGATTGATTGTTTGTTACTGAAAGAGCAGGAGTAAACAGGTCATTCCTGTGCATTTATATCTGTGATAATACAGCAAACATTGCTTTAAATGGCACCTTATCAAACCGGCAAAATTATATATCTCAAATACAGCAATCTACTGTGATGTCCAAATATTTAAGGTGTAAATAAAGTACGTCACTGATGTGTATACCCCTTGCATTATGTTTTTATGACCTCCTTTGTGTTATTAGAATGATTTTGGAAGGTGTGTTGGTGGAGGTTTGGAGGGATGTTGATGTCTCGAAACTTCAAGGTTTATTGCAGTTGTGTTTATTTTTATTTATGATGGATTGGGGACGACACTGGCCGGGCCAGCATTTATTGCCCATCCCTAATTGCCCAGAGGGTAGTTTGGAGTCAATCACATTGCTGTGGGTCTGGAGACATGTTGGCCAGACCTGATAAGGGTGGCTGATTTCCTTCTCTAAAAGGCATTAGTGAACCAGATGGGTTTCTCCGACAATTGACAGTGGTTTCATAACCATCGTTAAACTCCTAATTCCGGATTTTTAAATAAATTCAAGTTCCACCATCTGCCATGGCAGGATTTGAACCTGGATCCCTGGAATTAATAGTCTAGCAATAATCCCACTAGACTATTACCTCCCCGGATTACATGCCACTTGATTATCTGGAAGATCTGATCAACCAACGTACTCCTGCTCCTGTAGGCGCTGGTCATTGAATCATTTGCTGTATATCCAAATTTGCAGATGATGCAAAACTCAGTCGGAATATGTGAGGAAGATGAGAAAACAGTTTGAGGACGATTAGGACAGACTTGGTGGATGAGCAAGGATATGAAATAAAATGTGAGAATATCCAGAGAAAAAGATGTGCAGAGAATTTCTTAAATGGTAAGAGGCTGGAAGGTGTAGATGGACAAAGATACGTAAGTGCCCTGTTGAAAAGTCATGGGTGAAGAAGCTGTTAGGAAGGTGAATGGAATGTTTACCTTGATTGAAAGAGAGTTTGAGTACAGGAATGGTAAAGTCTTGCTTCAGCTGTCGAGCAGCATGGTTAGACCACACCTGTGTGCGGTTCTGGTCTCCTTATCTCAGGGAAGATATTATTTGCATTGAGGGAGTTCAACAAAAGTTCACCAGACTTGTTTCCAGCATGGTGGGACTATCCACTAAAGAGAGATTGGGCGAACGAGGCCTATATCCTGTAAAGCTTTGAAGAATGAAAAATAATCTCATTGAAATTTATAAAATACTCAAAGGGATAGACCAGATCAGATGGTCAGATGTTCCCCTGGGTGGGGGAGTCTCAATCAGAGTGGCCCATTTAAAAATAAATAGGTGCTACTTGGGTCTAAAAGGAGGAGAATCTTTTCTCTCAGAACTTTTGGAATTGTCAATCACTGAGCGCTGTAGAAGTTCACCTTAGTGTATGTTTCAGGTGGAGGTTGATAGATTTCTGATTATCAGTGGCACCAGGATTATGGGGGTGGACAGGGTAAAACACATTGAAGTGTTTGCTCAGCTGTGATTGTATTGAACGTTAAGAAAGGCTTGAGGGGCCGAATGGCCCATCTCTGATCCTATGTAACATCTGGGATTGCTTGAATACAGTTTAACATTTTACTTGGAAGTTCTTGTTTGATTTTAAATTCTCTTAGAGGGCTCAGGGCAAGGTTAAGTAAACAAATCAAGGTACCTGTTATACAGCAGTGAAAGCAGCCAATTAAGGAACGGATTTTTGTATCTTCCTGTTCAGGGAGTGATCTGACTCCCAGGATTATAATGAAGGAAGGTTAAGTGTTCTATCAGAGTGCTCTGGTGGTAACACTGTGAGTGTGGCGACTGGGGAGTTTGGTGAGATGGGGAGGTGGTATTTTTCTTCCTTCTCTTTTTTTTAGATTAGATTAGACTTACAGTGTGGAAACAGGCCCTTCGGCCCAACAAGTCCACACCGACCCGCCGAAGCGCAACCCACCCATACCCCTTACCTAACACTACGGGCAATTTTAGCCTGGCCAATTCACCTGACCCGCACATCTTTGTGACTGTGGGAGGAAACCGGAGCACCCGGAGGAAACCCACGCAGACACGGGGAGAACGTGCAAACTCCACACAGTCAGTCGCCTGAGTCGGGAATTGAACCCGGGTCTACAGGCGCTGTGAGGCAGCAGTGCTAACCACTGTGCCACCGTGCCGCCCACTTTTCTGTATCTATCGATAAGGAGAGCAGGAGTTGAATAACTGCGCAGGAGGGGTGAGTCTTAAAATATGTAAACGTGAACAGGAAAGCGGGTGTGAGGAATGTCTGATTGGTCATGATTGTATTGAATGGCAGAACAGGCTTAAGGGGCTGAATGGCCCCCTCCTGTTCCTTTTTTTATGGCTTTATGGAAACATAAGCTCATCAAATGGGACAAGGAGCCCACATAGACTGATCCCTGGTCAGTAGGAGCAGGTGAGTATTTCTACTGTCCAATCTTCAGAGAGAACATTGATCTTTAGTTTAGATTAAGAGTGTTTAAACAATAAAGAATAAACCAAGGTTCCTGGTAAATAGTACTCTTTTAACAGGAGAAAGTACATAGAATATAGAACAGTACAGTACAGATGTGGTGCTGGCCTTTTGTCCTACTCTAAGATCAGCCTAATCTACATACCCTTCAGTGTACTCACTTCCATGTGCCTATCCAAGAGTCGCTTAAATATCCATAATGTCTCTGACTGTACTACCACTGCATTCCACGCACCCACCACTCTCTCTGTAAAGAACCTACCTCTGACGTCTCCCTGAAAACTTCCTCCGACTAACTTAAAATTATGTCTCCCCCACCCCCGTGATAGACATTTCCGTCCTGGGAAAAAAAGTCTCTGGTTATCCACTCTATCTACGCCTCTCAACATCTTGTACATCTCTATCAAATCACCTCTCATCCTTCTTCGCTCCAATGAGAAAAGCCCTCAACCTTTCTTCATAAGACATGCCCTCCAATCCAGGCAGCATCCTGGTAAATCTCCTCTGTACCCTCTCTAAAACTTCCAATTCTTTCTTATAATGAGGTGACCAGAACTGAACACAATATTCCACTGTGGTCTAACCAGGGCTCTGTAGAGCTGCAGCATAACCTCGCGACTCTTAAACTCAATCTCACATTAATGAAAGCCAACACGCCATACGCCTTCTTAACAACGCTATCAACTTGGGTAGCAACTTTGAGGAACTTATGGACATGGACCCCAAGATCCCTTTATTCCTCCACACTGCCAAGAATCCTGCCTCTACCCTGTATTCTACATTAGAATTCAACCTTCCAAAGTGAATGACTTCACACTTTACCAGGTTGAACTCCATCTGCCACTTCTCAGCCCAGTTCTTCATCCTGTTAGTCTCGTTTCATCCGAGAACAGTCTTCCACACTATCCACAACTCCACCAATCTTTGTGTCATCAGCAGACTTCCTGCCCCTTCCACTTCCTCATCCACGTCATTTATAAAAATCACAAAGAGTAGAGGTCCCAGAAGCGATCCCAGGGGAACACGACTGGTCACTGAGCTCAGACTGAATACTTTCCGCCTATCACCACCCTCTGTCTTCTATGGGCCAGCCAATTTTGTCTCCAGACAGGTTTCTCTGCATCCCATGCCTGCTTACTTTCTGAATGAGCCTACCATGGGGAACCTTATCAAATGCCTTGCTAAAATCCATGTAACCACATCCACTGCTCTACCTTGGTCAACCTGTTTTACCATACCCTCAAAGAATTCAATAGGATTAATGAGGCACTTTATGAAACTATGGTGACTGGGTGCCTCCTAGCAGAGCGCTTTAGGGAACATCTCTGGGACACCGGCACCAATCAACCACACCACCCCATGGCCCAACATTTCAACTCTCCCTCCCACTCTGCCGAGGACATGGAGGTCCTGGGCCTCCTTCACTGCCGTTCCCTCACCACCAGACGCCTGGAGGAAGAACGCCTCATCTTCCGCCTTGGAACACTTCAACCCCAGGGCATCAATGTGGACTTCAACAGTTTCCTCATTTCCCCTTCCCCCACCTCACCCTAGTTCCAAACTTCCAGCTCAGCACTGTCCCCATGACTTGTCCAGACTTGTCCTACCTGCCTAGCTCCTTTTCCACCTACCCACTCCACCCTCTCCTCCCTGACCTATCACCTTCATCCCCTCCCCCACTCACCTATTGTACTCTATGCTACTTTCTCCCCACCCCCACCCTCCTCTAGCTTATCTCTCCATGCTTCAGGCTCACTGCCTTTATTCCTGATGAAGGGCTTTTGCCCGAAACATCGATTTCACTGCACTTTTGATGCTGCCTGAGCTGCTGTGCTCTTCCAGCACCACTGAATCTGGTTTCCAGCATCTGCAGTCATTGTTTTTACCCCTTTGGTCCATCATGTCTGTTCTTATCATGATGTGGAGGTGCCAATGTTGGACTCGGGTGGTTAAAGTTAGAAGTCACATGACACCAAGTTATAGTCAAACAGTGACTTCACCTGATGAATGGCCAGCGCTCCCATAGCTTGTGATTTTTAACTAAACCTGTTGGACTATAACCTGGAATTAAGATAGCATGATACTGTTCTAAACTAATCGCATCAGCCTACATGTGGTCTGTATCCCTCAATCCCATGACTGTTCATGTCCCTGTCTAAATGCCTCTTAAATGTTGCTCCGGTCTGGTATCTGCTGCTGCCATCTCCATTGGCAGCATGTTCCAGGCACTGATCACCCAAGAAAGCCTTGCCTCACTGCATCACCTTTAAACTTTTCTTATCTCACTATAAACTTATGCCCTGTGGTATTTGACATTTCCACCATGGAAAAAATAAAATACTTGTATTAGGTTGTCTCTCAGCCTCTGAAACTCTTGGGAAAACAATCCAACCTCTCCTTATAGCCAAAACATTCCAAATCCAAGCAACACCCTGTCCATAGCCTCCACATCCTTTTTACAGCAAGGTGACCAGAACTGCACACAATATTTAAAACGTGGCCTAACTGAAGTTTTATACAGCTGCAACATGACTTTCCAATTTTTATATTCAATGCCTCAACTAGTGAAGGGAAGCGTGCCCAGTGCCTTCTTCACCATGTTGTTCATTTGTATTCATGGAACCATAAATATCTGATTCAACCAGGCAAGATAGTGATGTCATTGAGCTAACAGAAATGAAAGGCTGCTTTATCTTTTACAGTACAAAGCTAATGAAGTGAATATTTGAAAAGATGATTGATCTTTTAATACACATAAGTTATTTGTTTTTTTAACTTGTCCATGCATTAAAGCAACAGAAGTCAATGTCAGCACCTCTGTGCACTTTCAGCTGTAATGTAAACACGAACAAAGTTATTTAAAATGGAATAGCATTGGTGTGTTGGACAATCAAGGGGGAATAAAAAAAACTCTGCAGTTATTTTATTCCACGCCTTCAAGTATTTTTTAATTAAAAACCTAAAGAACTGCAAATGCCTTAAATCAGAGACAAAAAAATAGGAATTGCTGGAAAATTTTAAGCAGGTCTGGCAGCGTCTGTGCAGAGAACTCCGAGTTAACTGAGTTTGAAGGAAGGGTCACTGGACTTGAAACGTTAACTCTGATTTCTCTCCACAGATGCTGCCAGACCTGCTGAGCTTTTCTATTTTTTTCTTCTTCAAGTGGCCCAGTGGTTAGCACTACAGCCTCACAGCGCCAGGCACCTAGGTCAGATTCCAGCCTCGGGCAACTGTCGGTGTTGAGTTTGCACATTCTCCCCGTGTCTGCTTGGGCTTGCTCCGGGTGCTCCAGATTCCTCCCACAGTCCGGAGATGTGCTGGTCAGGTGAATTGGCCATGCTAAATTGCCGGTAATGCAATTAGTTAGAGGGAAATGTAGGGAAATGAGTCGGGTGAGTTGCTTTTTGGAGGGCCGGTGTGGACTTGTTGGGCCAAAGGGCCTGTTTCCACACTGTACGGAATCTAATCTAATCAATTTAAGTTTTGGCATATGACTGCTGTCCTGAATAATCCTCACCTTGTTCATAAACTGCTGTCTCTAAAATGTGAAGCCATAGTACAGAGTTTAGTCACAGCCTCAACGCAATATAGATTTTGACCTTTTGAGTGTCTCGTCACTAGCTGCAAGTAAATGTTTGGTTTTACGTTACCCTTCACCTGTGATTATGCAGCTTAAGTGTTGAAAAGCTCTGTGGATGTCCTCACTAGCTGTAAAATACTACATGGAGTACTGAGTCTGCACTCTGTCTCACAGAAACAGAAATAAATCCATTGGCTCACGTCATTGGCTACAGACTAGTCTGCTCTGTCTTATCAAAAACAAACTGACAATGTGATTGACTCTGTCAGGTGAACTGAGAGAGATCTATGTCTTCAGTATAAAAATCCACTGGAACATTTAACTTCCCACTCACTTTACTTAGCAGAATCGTTTGTCAATGACTAACAAATAATGACCACTTGCGGCCTCTTCATTAATCTTTAATATGTATAATGTTAGTCAGTTAAGAACCAGCTCTCTATTGGGAACATTATTTCATTTTCAGATTAGGCAATTTACAACCTTCATAACTGAATATCAAATGATGAATTCTGTCCTCTATTTGAATAACCGCTCTCCTCATTATACTACCAGGGTTTTCTTTACACGAGTTTGTTCTCAATAGACACAGCCTAGTTTCTGCTATTAACACCAACTCTTTAATCTATATCATTTCTTTACTATTATTAGCATTCCCTTTGCCTTCATTATGTGGCATCTTTACCATCTGCTCCTCCTCTCCCTTTTTGTCTAGAGTATGATCCCATCACTTTCCTGGTCTTTTCATTTATGAAGAAGTCATACTGGACTCAAAACGGTAACTCTGCTTCTCTATCCACAGATGCTGCTAGAATTGCTGAGATTCTCCAACACATTCTATTCTTATTTTAGGGATCTGTAGAAAGTGAAGGACATTACAGGGAAAAGGAATATGAGTAAGCTCCTCTACCCATTTTCCCTGGACCGCTGCAGGCTGAGAGGTGACCTTATAGAGGTGTAGAGAATCATGAGGGGCATAGATAGGGTAAATAGAAAAAGTCTTTTGCCTGGGCTGGGGAGTACATAATAGACAGCATAGGTTTAGGGTGAGTGGGGAAAGATTTACAAGGTACTTAAGGGCTAACATTTCATGCAGAAGGTGGTGTGTGTATGGAATGTGCTGCCAGAGGAAGTGGTGGAGGCTGGTACAATTGCAGCATTTAACAGACATGTGGATGAGTATATAAGTAAGAAAGGGTTTGGAGGGAAATGAGCTGAAAAGTGTGTTGCTGGAATTTGTGAATTTGTGACAGATATCCATCCATCCTCCCCCATTGCCAGACCATGGCAACATGACGCCTGGAGGAAGAGCGCCTCATCTTCCAACTAGGAACCCTCCAACCACAAGGGATATCCATCACAAATTCACCTGCACCTCCACACACATTATTTACTGCATCTGCTGCACCTTATGTGGCCTCCTCTATATTGGGGAGACAGGCCGCCTACTTGCGGAACGTTTCAGAGAACACCTCTGGGACATCTGCACCAACCAACCCAACCACCCCGTGGCTGAACACTTTAACTCCCCCTCTCACTCCGCCAAGGACATACAGGTCCTTGGACTCCATCGCCAAACCATAGCAACACGACGGCTGGAGGAAGAGCGCCTCATCTTCCGCCTAGGAACCCTCCAACCACAAGGGATGAATGCAGATTTCTCCGGCTTCCTCATTTCCTCTCCCCCACCTTATCTCAGTCCCAACCCTCTGACTCAGCACCACTTTCCTGACATGGAATCTTCTTCCTGGCCTCTCCGTCCCCACCCCCACTCCAGCCTATCACCCTCACCTTAACCTCCTTCCACCTATCGCACCCTTCCCCCAAGTCCCTCCTCCCTACCTTTTATCTTAGCCTGCTTAGCACACCTTCCTCATTCCTGAAGAAGGGTTTATGCCTGAAATGTCGATTCTCCTGCTCCTTGGATGCCGCCTGACCTGCTGTGCTTTTCCAGCAACACATTTTTCAGCTCTGATCTCCAGCATCTGCAGTCCTCACTTTCTCCTTTGGAGGGAAACGAACCAAATGCTGGCAAATTGGACTAGATTAATTTAGGAGATCTGGTTGGCATGGATGAGGTAGACCAAAGGGTCTGTTTCCTTGGTGTACATCCCTATGACTTTCTTTACCAGAAGTGTCGTGATTCTTTGCTAAGCTAATGGTAGGTTTGGCTTTCTACTCCAGCTGGTGAATGACAGAAACACAGCCAATATTTACACACTGTTATTTTTCTTTAAAGTGATAAACACAAGAATACACCTCCTAACCTGACAATCAGTTTAATGTGTCTTTTGTATATGAGCTCAAGAATCCCCAATTAATGCCCACGACCTGCATATGATCGAGCATAGTTAACATGTGACTTCTCAATATGAACTTTCAGCTGTGCAATGCCTGAATATTCTATATATGGATTTCTAAAAGGTTATTTGATCAAATTTAACAGGAAAGATAAATACAAATGAAATTGGTATAATTAATTAGAGGGAACACCAGAGAAATATTCTTCTTTTCACACAATTATGATCTAGAAATCATAGGTGGAAATGGTTTCAGTAATAAATTTTTAAAGAGAGTTGATTATACACCTGAATATGATAGAGAACGAGCAGAGATTTGGGACTAATCAGATATAGATTCAAGAGGAAGTATAGGCACATTGGCCCTCAGTCCCCCTCTCCTTGATCATTTTATAGCTATATATGTGTGATTGCCAGTTTGGAGACGGAACTCACATAATTCCAGCACAAATAAAATGAAAGAAAAATGTCTTTAAGCAGCTTTATTGTGCATTATGCATTTACTCACAATTTTTCTTGTTACAAAAAAAAAGCCTAAGTCTGTCTTTCCAGTAATGATAAGTCAGAAAGATTATACAGATTTTCAGTAAACTGGAACATAATTTCTATCTTGCCAGCAGCTTCACAAGACTGTACAAAATTACGAACCACTTCATGAATATTATACATAATTTATATCATAAAACAAACCAGAACTGATCACCACTCCAAATGAATCAAGGTAAGACATTTGCTAGATCATGGTTGATCAAGTGTAACTTTACTGAAAAGGGTAAGATGGGACATTTATTTTAAGCATGAGAAAAGAAAAGTAAAGTAGTCAGTTGTCATATTATGGCAAACTTACCAATGCTGATTGAAGCATATCCTTAAAAGATCTTCAAGGTAAACTGTTCATCAGGCTCTTTTAAAGTTGTTGAATACTCCAGGGTCTATTATGCATGGCTCTCCCACTAGCTCAAGTGCTTACCATCCAAATATCATATGCCTTACTGCCTGATTTCCCCAGGACTACAGAAATGACCAATCAAGGACAAATGCGAATAGTGGGAAGCCAGCCTAGAAAGGCAGAATTAATTTTTGAGCAAGTCTCAGCCAAGCATCTCAGTGCCATTGAGTCCTAAACTCTGAGACCCTTAGGATCCAATCCCAAGGAGAGGTTGGTGGAGTGAAGTTCTGTTTTATCTGAGATGCCATCAATTATTCTGTCCAGCTGGGCCTACACTTCCAGTGCCCATTTTGCTGAGGACATACTAACTTCTCCCCTTACATCTTCTACTGTGGAACTTCCTTCCTTAGCACCAGCAATGGTGACACTGAACATCACAAACCATTTGATTCAATACACGTGTAAAAAAAACGTCTGTCAAGTTGTTGAGAATGACTGTTTCACCAGGCATCAAAAACCTACACAAGTTTAGCAGGAGGATCCCGATTTACAATGCATAACATACTCAAGTGAAGACACACCATTTGAGTAATCAAAAACACTCAAACAAGAACAAATCACATCAGCAGGAAATTCACTTGTCACACATACCTACATCTATAAATAAAGTTCCACTTTGGCTAGTTAAATACAGATACCTCTGCTGAGTATTTGTTGCCTATCAGAATGACCACAAGCCTTTATCATAATTACAAACATGTTTGTACAATAATGCAGAAAAGACATAAACTAGCTTGAAGTTCCAGAGTACCAAAAGTCACTCAGAAATTTGTAGCGCTGTCAAAACTTCAAAATCAGGAGCATAATTTTTTTCATATTACATTTTTTTAAAAATGCAGTTTTCAAAGTACGTCAAACACTAAATTTAATCATGGTAGATTAGAGCAACTTCTGGGCAGCCAATTCAGTTGTCAAAGTGTACTATGCGAACGAGTAAAGATTTGTATTGTAATACCCTTGAGTTAAATTGCTGGACAACTCAACCATTAAAATGCTAAGGAGAGGCTAGTTTAAAACTAAATCTGATTCATTGATAATCCTAGAGATTTTTTTAAAAATTGCAATTGAACAGAAACAATACTATACAATTTTAATTTCAAATATATCAACTCATAAAAAAAAATACATACACTGACGAAATCATTGCCTGTGGTATAACATTCTCAATAACTAATGCTAGTCTGAAATCATTTCACTCTCTCACACATTTCTGTTTATGTATGGAAGACAAAGCAATCTTTAAATTGTTCTGCAATTTTAAGAGTTTTTGCAAAACACCATAAGAAATAGGACCTTGAAATGTTAGAAAAACATAAATTTATACATGTTGGCGAGGCAAGGCAATAGCTTACATACTTGACTGGATTTTGTGAAATGATCCAAAGTTTCAGATTGATATGAATCCTCTACCTTTCTAAGAGGTAATAACTAATGTGTATGTTATACTAATAATCCAGTGAAGTTTAAAGGATTCCTGATATTTGCATATCTTTACAGATTAAAAGTTAGAATGAAATAAGTTTAATTAGTTCAAATCAATTAGTATAATTTTATATTAAATCTTATGCATCTTTCATTCATGAAAGGCTATTCATGACTACAGATGACTAGTCCAGTGGTTCAGTGGTTAGTACTGCTGCCTCAAAATGACTGGGACCTGGGTTACATTCCACCCTCGGTGACTGTCTGTGTGAAGTGTACACATTCACCCCATGTCCGTGTGGGTTTCCTCTGGGTGCTCTGGTTTCCTCTCAGCCCAAAGACATACAGGTCAAGTGGACTAGCCATGCTAAATTGTCCCATAGTGTCCAGCGGTGTGTAGTTAAGTGGATTAGCCATGGGAGATACAAGGATAGAGTAGGGTGGGTAGGTCTGGGGGGGATGCTGTTCAGAGGGTCGGTGTGGACTTGATGGGCTGAATGGCCTATAGTGATTGTATGATTCTACTTCCAGGCATTGTAATTGGTATGAATGAAGGATTGGAGGAGGTAAAGGAGTCCAAACAAGGCTCTGGACCTTTACTCCAGACGTGCAAAACTTTCTAACAAAAGACCGTTTAATCAATTGTAATCCTAAACTGAAAAATGAAGGAAGCTGTTTAAAAAAAGGGATGCTTTTACTTCACCAACCCTGTATGTTGTAGCAGCTAGTTGCAATTTCTATGTCTAAAAAGATAAGAGGCTAACTCTAGCAGAGGTGTTTTATAAGTTAGAAAATGCATGCGAATGCTTGGTGTAATATTTGAAAATTATGTACAACCTCAGAGACAAAAAGGTTTCCAATATTTGAGCAACAGGTACATATTTTCCGAAACTGACTATAGTCAGCGGTCAAAGCATGCTTTGTCTGAAGTATTGTGCCTTTATTCCTAGCACATCCTATGATTCGGAATTTTATTTTCTCTCTGAAATCCAAAGACATCTTGTGTTCAACCAAAGCAATCCCTTGCAAGAGCTAATCTTCAGTTATCTACAGCCAACAGCTAGTTGTAACTCTTCATTAGCTCAAATCTCTGGAATCATGCTGTTGAAAGAAAGAAAGAGGAATGGCACAGTCTCTGTCCTTCGGAGTGGATTGTAAAATGCAGAAATCAATGTTTCTGTTCAGTAGCATTAATGGCCACCTGAACTGGGTGAGTTGTGAATCCAGTCAATGACTATGAGAGTCATACTTCCAATCATAAAGATAATGCCAATGGTAAGAAAAATCATAGCCTAGAAAACATGAGACACAGAAAAAAAATTAACATTTCACAACTTTTTGCAACTCAGACCAAAGAGAACAATTCATTGCTCACCATATCAATAGTGATTGCATTTTTCAACACAAAAACAGGAAATTATAGTGGGATTTCCAACTATAATTAAGCGTTTTAGAAAATAGTGCAAGACTTGGAATCTCCAATGTCTACGGTAAGAGACACTTCATTATTTTAGCAATTCATCACCTGGCAAGTAATAACTGCAGAGGATGGTTGAGGTCAACTCATTGAGCGTATTTAAGACAGAGACAGATTGGTAAGGGGATCAAGGGTTACAGGGAGAAGGCAGGAGGATGGGGTTGAGAAATATATCAGAGTGGCAGAGCAGACTTGATGGGCCAAATGGCCCAATTCTGCTCCTAGTTCTTACAGGAAGTGTTTCTTTCAGCTCCTTCAGGATCTAAAAAGGGAGTTAAACATGTGTGCATTCTCAATTAGGATTAGAATCCCTACTGTATGGAAACAGGCCTTCAGTCCAACAAGTCCACACCAACCCTCTGAAGAGTATCCCACCCAGACTCATTCCCCTATTATGCTACATTTACCAATGACTCATGCACCTAACCTGTAATTTAGCATGGCCAATTCACTTAACCTAAACATCTTTGGATAGTGGGACAAAACCAAAGCATCCGGAAGAAACCCATGCAGACAGAGAGAGAGAATGTGTAAACTCCACACAGACGGTCAGCCGAAGTCGGAATTGAACTCGGGTCCCTGGTGCTGTGAGGCAGCAGTGCTAACCACTGAGCCACTGTGAACTTCCAGATGGCATCATTGTTAACCATCTCCTTTATTATCCCCAGGCTTTGGGAGCTGGATCAACACTTGGACAAATGGAAGTGTCCTGTATTGTTGAACATTGCTGGCACAATAGCCCACTAAGATTTCTGAGCACAAATACTTGCCTGTTAATGATTTACGAAGATAATAAATACCTGAAGAATGGTATGGACAGCAAATGAAAAGGAAAGTTGTTACAATGTCACTGAACTAACAATAGGTGGGTTAGTCGTGGGAAATACAGGATTACAGGGATGGGGTAGGGCAGTGGGTCTGGGTGAAATGCTCTTTGGAGGGTCAGTGTGGACCTGATGGACTGAATAGCCTGCTTTCACATTGTAGGAATTCTGCATAGCAGAATTCTGAGTCGCAGAAAAAGGATCAAGGGGCTAAAAGGTCTACTTGCATTGTTATGTTTTTATGACAGTGGGCGAGGTGTGAAGTTAAATTACGGTCATAAACTTCAGAAAACATGCTTCAAGATGTTGAAATATTGGTCTGTGTAACCCATGACTTCAAAGCTTACCCTAAGAAATTTGTCATAAACAATTTTAGCTCGTAATCTTGTATCATTTACTGACCCCAATCTTTTGCATGGATTTCATTGACTCTTTCTTCACAAGTCTAATGTAACAGGCTGACGGGAGGATGAAGATAAGCATTGTTGCTGCAGATGCACCTAGAACACAGAACAAAGAAAAACCATCAAGATTAAACATCTGCATGCTTTACCAGGATGCTGCCTGGACTGGCTGGCATGTCTAAAGAAGAATGGTTAAGGGAGCTATTCTCATTGGAGTGAAGAGGAGTGAGAGGTGACTCGATAGAGGTGTCCAAGATGATGTGACACACAGAAAGAGTGAATAGTCAGAGACTTTTCCCCAGAGCAGAAATGGCTGTCATGATGCGCATAATTTTAAGATAGTTGGAGGGAGGTTTAGGGGAGATGTCAGAGGTAGGTTCTTTATGCAGAAAGTGGTGGGTGCATGGAATGCGCTGCTGGGTGTGGTAGTAGAATCAGAGACGTTAGAGATATTTAAGCGACACTTGGATAGGCACATGGTTGTTAGTAAATTGAAGGCTATGTAGGTTAGTCTGACCTTAGAGTAGGATAAAAGGTCGGCACAACATCAAGGGCCAAAGGGCCTGTACTGTGCTGTTCGATTTTTCAATAACGTAATGCTAGTTACGCAGTGGTACCCATGAGCTTACCTATAAACCCAAAAATGTCCCGAATGTTTGGAACAAATATCACAAGAAGGTTGTCTAAAATTAGCAGGATTGTTCCGATTATAATGTGTCGTATCCAGTTGAAAGGCCTTCTCGGACATGCCAGTTCCTGAATCGATGTTCGGATCTGTAGACATGAAATATGATGAGAAAAATGTTTCAAACATTTTGCAAACTATGTTACATTGCATACTCACTCAAACCCCAAAAACTAAAATTGCATAACAGACAATTCCAAAGGACTGCCCTAGCAACAAAAGAATAAAAAAAGTTTGCAGCCCCCCATTTCTGATCTACACCAGCACATTTTCATTGTCAGAACCAGATGATGCAAACTTTCCTGCACTTACTTAAGATATTCGAAGGCAACTTTCACTAATCATAATCAGACTTGGCATATGAATGCAACTTTGCCTTGATGCTTTTAGCTGACAGAAGCCGTTAAATAGGTAGGTTGTCCACTTTAGTAGCAAAAACTGGAAGGCAAGTTATTATCTGAATGGTAACAGATTGGGAAATTGGGAGCTGTAATGAGACCTGTTGTAGCCCAGCTGCTGAAAGGAAACATGTAAGTGTAGCAGATGGTGAAGACAATAAATGGCCTTTATAGCGATGGGATTGGGTAGGGGTGTGTTGCTGCAATTGTTCAGTGCCTTGGTGAAACCACACCTGAAATACTGTGTGCAGTTTTGGTCTCCTTACCAGAGGATGGATGCTCTAGCTATGGTGGGAGTGAAACAAAGGTTTACCAGACTGATTCCTGGGATGGTTAGGACATTATTCCCAGAGTTTAGAAGAATGAGGAGGGATCTCATAGAAACCTATAAAATTTGAACAGGAATAGACAGGATAAATCAGGAAGGATATTGTCGATGACTGGGAAGTCCCGATTACGGAATCAGGGGAACAGTTCAGAGATATGGGTTAGGCCACACAGGATTGAGGTGAGGAGAAATTTCTTCACAGACTATGAGCCTGTGGAACTCTTTGCCACAGAAAGCAATTGAGGCCAAAACATTAAATGTTTTCAAGAAGTTGTTGTAGTTCTTAGGTCGAAAGTGAACAAAGGGTATAGGGAGAAAGTGGGACGGGGGTTTTGAGATGAACTTTGATTACACTGAACGGGGAACAGTTTGAAGGGCCGAATGGCCTGCTTCTGCTTCTATATTCTATTATGAGACAGCAACAGCAACTAAAGTCTGAAAATAAGAGTCTTATTCCATAAGCTGCATGAAAAGATTATTTTGGCAAAAGTATTCATGCTTTAAGTGAAAGTGAATGCATTGGGACAGAAATCTGTCATGTGCTCCTTGAAGCGTGTTCCAACATTCTGTTAAGGTCATGGCTGATCAGTGACCTAACTCCATATACCTGCATTTATTCCACATCTCACAATACCTTTGGCTAAAAAAAACCCACAATCTCTGGTTTAAAGTGAACAATTGATTTTGTGTTCATTGTTGTTGTGAAAGACCGTTCCAAATTTCTACCACAATTTGAGGACCTGTCTCCCATTACATTCCTCAAAATGTCTTGCTCTAACTTTTGAATGAGGCTCAAACACTGCCCACTAGTGGAGTATCTGTGTAACAAAGTTGTCTCATAATTTAGCTGCAAATGTGTTGCTGGTCAAAGCACAGCAGGCCAGGCAGCATCTCAGGAATAGAGAATTCGACGTTTCGAGCATAAGCCCTTCATCAGGAAAGATGAAGGGCTTATGCTCGAAACGTCGAATTCTCTATTCCTGAGATGCTGCCTGGCCTGCTGTGCTTTGACCAGCAACACATTTGCAGCTGTGATCTCCAGCATCTGCAGACCTCATTTTTTACTGTCTCATAATTTACTCAAGTGCTACTTCCTGTCTCTGAGTATTTATTGCTGATAAGCATTTGAACTCATTAAAAGGAATTAAGGAGTAGTGTGTCCCCTGAACCTCTGTGGGCACTCTCCTGGTCTCTCATTGGAGCTATGAAAGGAGAACAGCCATAAAATTTCAAGTAAAATCAGAAGAGGATGTAGCAAACCCATTGTTCAGTGACTTCAAAGCTAATTAACATGAGAATGGGAAACTGAGAGATCGACAACATGCCTGGCTTAAGTTTATTTAAAAAAATACTGGGGAGGCACGGTGGCTCAGTGATCAGTATTGCTGCCTCACAGCACCAGCGTCCTAGTTTTAGTTCTAGCCTCGGCCAACGGTCTGTGTGGAGTTTGCACATTCTCCCCGCATCTGCTCGAGTTTCCTCCGGGTGCTCCGGTTTCCTCCCACAGTCACAAAGATGTGCAGGTCAGGTGAATTGGCCAAGCTAAATATCCCATAGTGTTAGGTGCATCAGTCAGAGGTAAATGGGTCTGGGTGGGTTAGTCTTCAGAGGATCAGTGTGGACTGGTTGGGCCGAAGGGCCTGTTTCCATACTGTAGGGAATCTAATCTTAAAAATTGTGAGTGCCATGCTTCCCCTATTGCGCAGATTACAAGACTAAATAAAGGCTTGGACGCAGGATAAAGATAGCACTGAACTTTATTTGAACCATCTGAAAGAAATACCAATGTGAAGTCTGAAGCAGTGAATTAGTTGCAATGAATACACAGAAACACACAGAAAATAATTCAAGTGCAAGAGCTGCTAGTGTAAAGGCAAATACCTAAATGCAGATGGAGGAGATGTTTGTCTGTTTAAGTCTATGGTGGTAAATATAAAATGTTTTGTACTAACTCTTGTCCATTAGAATAACTAGTGCCCTTTACATATACATCTGCCAGCACAAAAAAAGCGGCTTACAAATATTATTGACTCCTACAAGGGTAGACTCTATGGTGTTTACAAACTGCTGCTCCAGTTTTGAATGTAAATTACTAAAATGATGGCATAACATATATCTCTATTTTAACAATTCCAACCAGGTAATTCTCTTGTTGGAGTATCACACAAATAAATTTCATTCTCATCTTCTGAGCAGGTATATGTTAATGTACCTGTACCGCAATGTCAATGAGATTGTTTTACAGCTGAAAACCCCAAAATTGTCCCTCTTGTTTAGATATAATCAAATTAGAAAAATGATTTATTGTGAAAACTGTCGAAGCATGAATGAAAAAGCATGAACGAACGCTATAGTTGATTCAAACCTTCCATCTTATCTCCAAACCGCCCCCCCCTCAAAAGTATTGGCATTTCCCAATGATGTACTCACTACTCCAGTAACATCCCATTCAAATCAATGCATCGTTTGTGACTGCTATATTTCAGTATCATTCATTGGCCTCTTCAATGTGTTTAACTGCCTCTCTTCCATAGTCCCCTTCAGCTAAACCTCTCCTTGTGTGTGCTGTTATTAGCTGTCTAATCACAGCCAGCGAAATGTGAGCAACTTCTCTCTGCCTGTGCTTGAGTACTCCAAGTTCCATCCTTGGCCTCCTTCATTTGTTCACTGTCAAACTTTGTTCAGAGTCAGTTTCCACAAACCCACTGTGATCACCCAGCTACTCTTTCCACCATCCTGTCTGTCCTTGCTGCCTGACATTAATTTGTAGATGAGACCAAAACTTCATTTCTGGCAACTATCCCTCTCTTACCAAGGATGACAAGATGGAAATCATTTTATTCAGATACTATCGGCCAAAAGCTCTTTGCTACTGACATTCCCTCACCCTTTGCTTGTTATCCAAGTCAACCACAGTATCTGATCACCACAGAATCCGATCCTCTACTATGTGTTTTCACCTCTGCAACATTGACCAGGTTTGTTCTTACCCCAGTCCCATTAAAATGCTTACCCACGCTTTTCTCGTTTCTCTGCAACTGCTCCAATTGATCCTCTCAAGCATCATCCTTCACAAGCTCTGATGAAGAGTCATCTAGACTTGAAATGTTGGCTTGTTCTCTCTCCATGGGTGCTGCCTGGCCTGCTGTGATCTCCAGCATTTCTTGTTTTCACTTCATAAAGCTCTAACTTGTCCAAAACTGTGCTGCCTACTTCCAGGTCCAGTCCACCACAACATTCACTGTTACCTTGGCCCCCAGTTCATCAAATTTAAAATTTGTGACCCCTGACAAAAGTCTCCTTGGTTTTTGACCCTCCAAACATCGAGAGCTTCTTATCCCAGCCTCTCCCCTCTAATGTTGTACTGCTGGACACATATCGTTTTCCTGTTCCAAAGATTTTAGTTGTAACATTTCCCTTTCTCAACCTCAGCACCTTAAAATCCCTTGATTGTAAAAGTCTACATTACAAAACATCCTTTTATCATCCATGCTTCTAGTCATCTCTCCTAACTTCCCCAACTGTTGCTCAGCATCCATTTAGGCACCAACTTCTCCAATTTCTCCACTGCACACAGACATTACTTGGCAAAAAGTTATTACTTTATTCTAGATGGCTGTTGTTTTATGAAGCCTGCTGTACTTCTAATTAAACTCAAGGGGATGCTCATCCAGAATTGGTCATTTGTGAATCATGTGATACGGTGTGAGGACAAGAGTTCTTCAGGCAATGAGGAAAAGGCAGAATTCAAGGAAAGCTTCAGTGAACTTACCCAAAGTACTAACAGCTTCTTCTGACATAAAATGCACTGCAACAAAATGTTGATTTTAATTACTGTTGCAGTTTTGCAACTTCCAAATTTTTTAGCTAAATGATAGCAGGCCATTCAAGTATTTTATGTTTAAATCCTTGAAAACTATTCTGATTGTAATCCATCTCGCTAGTCTACTAGGTCAGTGTAATGCTCCCTAAAGAAACATCTGATAAAGGGTATAAGGAATGGCTGTTAGCAGAAACAGTTTGAAAGATTTTGCATTAAAGGGTAAGATAGTAAACAATGTTTCAAGGATCAGGGCACTCGATAACACCTTAAAATGATCCATTTTTGTGATCAGGCCATTATAGTTCTGAGAAACATTAAGGTTAAATTCCTGCAGGGAGGTGATGGCCTTGTGGTATTATCACTGGACTGTTAATACACAGACCCAGGAAAGATCTGGCAATCTGGGTTTGAATGCCACTAGGGCAGATGGTAGAATTTGAATTAAGTAACAAAACAAAACTGGAGAATCTAATGATGACCATGAATTGATTGTCAAGGAGAAACCCTCCTGTTCATTAACATTTTTCGGGGAAGGAATCTGCCATCCTTACCTGGTCTGGACTCCCCCTCCCACTCTGCCGAGGACATGCAGGTCCTGGGCCTCCTCCACCATCGTTCCCTCACCACCCGACACTTGGAGGAAGAACGTCTCATCTTCTGCCTCGGAACACTTCAACCCCATGGCATCAACATGGATTTCACCAGTTTCCTCATTTCCCCTTCCCCCACCTCACCCCAGCTCCAATCGTCCAGGTCAGCACCACCCTCATGACCTGTCCTACCAGCCTATCTTCCTTCCCACCTCTCCATTCCACCCTCTTCTCTGACCTATCACCTCCATCCCCACCCCAATTCACCCATTGTACTCTATGCTACTTTCTCCCCACCCCCACCCATTTGTCTCTCCACTCTGCAGGCAACCTGCCTCTATTCCTGATGAAGGGCTTTTGCCCAAAACATTGATTTTCCTGCTCCTTGGATGCTGCCTGACCTGCTGTGCTTTTCACTAATCTAGACTCTGGCCAATATGTGACTCCAGACCCACAGCAACATGGTTGACTCTCAGCTGGATTGAGGGATGGGCAATGAATGCTCACCCAGCCAGTGATGCCCTCATCTCAAGAAAGAATAAAAATCCCCCACATTCAGCTTTTATAAGCCCCAAATGGAAGAGAAATCTGGTTTGCTGCCCGTGCCATGTGCTAGTGAGGTGAGGAATAGGGAGAGAAAGGAGTTGAACACGTGGCTACAGGGATGGTGCAGGACGGAGGATTTTGAGTTTTTGGATAATTGGAGCTCTTTCTGGGGTAGCTGGGACCTCTACAATCAGGATGGTCTTCATCTAAACCAGAGGGGTACCGATATCCTGGGGGGGGGGATTTCACTAAAGCTATTAAGGTGGATTTAAACTAATACAGCAGGAGGATGGGAACCAAAATTGTAGGACAGGTACAGAAGAGGATGAGAGTAGGGATTTCCCAAATCAAGTATCTGACACTGGCAAGCGAGAACTCGGTTTGAAGTGTGTGTACTTCAACGCGAGGAGCATCCAAAATAAATGGGTGAACTGGCAGCGTGGGTTGGTACCTGGGACTTCAATGTTGTGGCCATTATGGAGACATGGATAGAGCAGGAACAGGCATGGCTGTTGCAGGTTCTGGGATTTAGATGTTTCAGTAAGAACAGAGAAGATGGTAAAAGAGGGGGAGGTGTGGCATTGTTGATCAGGGACAATATTACAGTTGTAGAAAGGATATTTGGGGACTCGTTAACTGAGGTAGTATGGGCTGAGGTTAGAAACAGGAAAGGAGAAGTCACCATGCTGGGAGTTTTCTATAGGCCTCCGAATAGTCCCAGAGATGTAGAGGAAAGGATAGCAAAGATGATTCTCGATAGGAGTGAGAGGGGCAGGGTAGTTCTCATGGGGGACTTGAACTATCCAAATATTGACTGGGATCACTACAGTAAGAGTACTATAGATGGGTCAGTTTTTGTCCAGTGTGTGCAGGAGGGCTTCCTGACACAGTATGTAGACAGGCCTACAAGGGGCGAAGCCACTTTAGATTTAGTACTGGGTAACGAGCCTGGACAGGTGTTAGATTTGGAAGTAGGTGAGCACTTTGGAGACAGCGATCACAATTCTGTCAGGTTTACTTTAGTGATGGAAAGGGATAGGTGTACTCCACCGAGCAAGAGTTACAGCTGGGGGAAGGGAAATCACAATGCAATTAGGAAAGATTTAGGAAGTGTAGAATGGGGAAGGAAACTGCAGGGGATGAGCACATTAAAAATGTGGAGCTTATTCAAGGAAAAGCTCCTGTGTGTCCTAGATAGGTATGTACCTGTCAGGAAGGGAGGAAGATATAGAACACAGAGCCGTGGTTTACTAAGGAAGTGGAATCCCTGGTCAAGAAGAAGGCGGTGGCTTATGTTAGGACAAATTGTGAAAACTCAGTTAGGGCGCTTGAGAGTTATACAGAAGTCAGGAAAGACCTAAAAAGAGAGCTCAGAAGAGCCAGGAGGAGACATAAGAAGTCATTGGCAGATAGGATCAGAGTTAATCCTAAGGCTTTCCATAGGTATGTCAGGAATAAAAGAATGACGAGAGTTAAATTAGGGCCAATCAAGGATAATAGTGGGAAGTTGTGTGTGGAGTCAGAGGAGATAGGGGAAGCACTAAATAAATATTTTTCGACAGTGTTCACGACAGAAAATGGAAATATTAGCGAGGAAGATACAGAGATACTTCCATCTAGACTAGAAGAGATTGAGGTTCAAAAGGAAGAGGTATTAGAAATACTGCAGAGTGTGAAAATAGACAAGTCCCCTGGGCTGGATGGGATCTATCTTCAGATCCTCTGGGAAGCAAGGGAAGAGATTGCCGAGCCTTTGGCATTGATCTTCAAATCATCATTGTCTACAGGAATAGTGCCTGAGGACGGGAGGATAGCAAATGTGGTTCCCTTGTTCAAAAAGGGTAGTAGGAACAACCCTGGTAATTACAGACCAGTGAGTCTCACTTCAGTTGTTGGTAAAGTGTTGGAAAAGGTTATAAGAGATAGGATTTATAATCATCTAGAAAAGAATAATCTGATCAGGGACAGTCAGCATGGTTTTGTGAAGGGTAGGTCGTGCCTAACGAATCTTATTGAGTTTTTTGACCAAGTGACCAAGCAGGCAGATGAGAGTAAACCGGTTGATGTGGTGTATATGGATTTCAGCAAGGTGTTCAATAAGGTTCCCCACAGTAGGCTATTATACAAAATGTGGAGGAATGGGATTGTGGGAGATATAGCAGTTTGGATGAGTAATTGGCTTGCTGAAAGAAAACAGAGGGTTGTAGTTGATGGAACATGTTCATCTTGGTGTCCAGTTACTAGCGGTGTACCGCAAGGGTCAGTGTTGGGTCCACTGCTGTTCGTCATTTTTATAAATGGCCTGGATGAGGGCTTAGAAAGGTGGGTTAGTAAATTTGCGAACGACACTAAGGTCGGTGGAGTTGTGGATAGTGACGAAGGATGTAGTCGGTTGCAGAGAGACATAGATAGGATGCAGAGCTGGGCTGAGGTGGCAAATGGAGTTTAATGTGGACAAGTGTGAGGTGATACACTTTGGATGGAGTAATCGGAATGCAAAGTACTGGGCTAATGGTAAGATTCTTGGGAGTGCAGATGAGCAGAGAGATCTCGGTGTCCATGTACACAGATCCCTGAAAGTTGCCACCCAGATTGACAGGGTTGTTAAGAAGGCATACAGTGTTTTGGCCTTTATTAATAGATGGAACCAGGAGATTATGTTGCAGCTGTACAAAGCTCTGGTACGGCCACACTTGGGGTATTGTGTACAGTTCTGGTCACCACATTGTAAAAAGGATGTGGAAGCTTTAGAAAGGGTGCAGAGGAGACTTACTAGGATGTTGCCTGGTATGGAAGGAATGTTTAATGCGGAAAGGCTGAGGGCCTTGAGACTGTTCTCATTAGAGAGAAGGTTGAGAGGTGACTTGATAGAGGTTACAAGATAATCAGAGGTTAGATAGGGTGGACAGGGAGAGCCTTTTTCCAAGTATGGGGACGGAAAACATGAGGGGACACAACTTTAAAGTGAGGAAGGACATGTACAAGCAGATGTCAGAGGCAGTTTCTTTACTCAGAGAGCAATAAGGGTATGGAATGCTTTGCCTGCATCGCCAAGTTTAAGTGCATTTAAGTCGTCATTGGACAGGCATATGGACATACATGAAATAGTGTAGGTTAGATGGGCTTCAGATTGGTATGACAGGGCGGCGCAACATCGAGGGCCGAAGGGCCTGTACTGCACTGTAATGTTCTATGTTTTAAACCTCTTTCTAACAAACTGCTCAGATCCTACAGAGAAGTACAATATTGGTTTTGCAGATCATTTAACAGGAGGTTGTGAAGGAGCCCTTTGGTCTAGTTAAGATATACATGATGGGAACCATTATACTCTGGTCCAGATTGGTGAAGTTTCACCTTGTGGTACTGCTGCCACTCAGAAGTTTGATTATGTTCATTATTACAGCTTAATCTATGCCCGCGACAAGACCCAAATCAGATGCTAGTCTTTTCTATTTTGAATGAATTACTCCAAGGCAAGCTGATTTTGTTCACGCAATACAGATAAATAACAGCACCAATATCAGTTTAATTTGTTTCATTAAAGTTCATTGTAGAATTAAGATTAGAAAGCTCATCCAAATGTCATTGCCATTAGGCTGAACACATTTATTTCTCGGATAATGAATGGGTTTTGCAAGTAAATTAAATTATCAACAAAGGTTAGTTCATAAAAAACACTTTTCTTTTGTCAGTGATGAGAAAATGAAACATCTTTCTCTTTCGGGCTGCTCTAGGTTATGTGTAACAGAGTTGTGCAATCCTCCTGTTCAATTCAAATCAGCTGAGTCCACAGTAGGAATTCCTGTGTTCCCACACTAGCCATGTTATATTCTTGGGGTGATATTAAGTTGTTCAAAAGTTACAGTAAATTAAAACTCAAACCTATTTCATATATACACTGCCTCACCACCCAAATTAACTTCCATCCCATCAGCAGGGCAGGATTTGAATCAAAAGTGGAGGACAATGTTCCACCTGTGTGCAGTCCACAAATAAATAGGGCATTTAAAATAAACAGCTATATGGTTTAGCTAATCCCACACTAATTCACCAGGAGACATGTGCCTAGAATAGAGCATTACAAGGTTAGAGGTGCTCTTTCAAGTTGTGATTTGTTTTAAGAAACCAAAAGAAGGAAGAATATCCAAGGACTCTCAAAATGTGGTGCCTTTTAGAAACCTTCAAAGTTTAATGAAAACTTAACTACTTCATTTTGTCTGAATGCATTTTCTAATGAGATCATTATCCATCATTTATTGTTGAAGTATATTTCCTGCACTTAAACACTACCTCCTTTAGTGGGTAATATATATGATTAAGAACATTCCTTTCTAGGTCTCACCATCTATATGCTGCATTTAACTCCGTAACTAACCTGCTTGCCAGTGACCACAATTCTAAAAATATCCTTTGGCTGTAAAGCACATTGAGTCATAGAACAGCACAGCACAGGCCCTTCAGCCCACAATGCTGAATGTGACCCAAACTAAACTAATCACCTCTACCTGCCCTTGGTCCATAACCCTCCATTCCCTGCACATTCATGCCCCTATTGTATTTGCCTCTACCACTATCCCCGGCAGCATGTTCCAGACTTACCACTTGGTGTTAAAAATTTGCCCCTCATATCTCCTCTGAATATTCCCCCTCTCACTTTAAATGCATACCCCCCTAGTATTAGGCATTTCAACTCTGGGGAAAAGATTCTGACCATCAGCCCTATATGTGCAGTTTATGATTTTACAGACTTCTATCAAGTTACCCCTCCAGCCTCCACCGCTCCAGAGAACAACCCGAGTTTTTCTTGCCTCTCCTTTGTGATAATAGATGGCACTATAAAAATGCAATTTATTTCTTTACAGTGGTCATTACCTTAACAAAAGTACAATGACAGAATTTATTTGAACATCAAGAGCAAAGTCAAACTTTAGAGATAGGATAGAATCCCTACAGTGTGGAAACAGGCCAGTTAGCCAACAAGTTCACACCAACTCTATGAAGAATAACCCACCCAGACTTATTCCCCCACCCTATAACACTACAGTTATCCCTGACTAATGCACCTAACCTACATATCCCTGAACACGATGGGCAATTTAGCATGGTCAATTCATGTAACCTGCACATCTTTGGATTGTGGGAGGAAACCAGAGCACCTGATGGAAACCCACACAGACATGGGGAGAATGTACAAACTCCATACAGACAGTTGCCCGAGGCTGGAATCGGCGCTGTGATGCAGCGGTGAGAACCACTCAGACACTGTGTCACCCATAGCTCCTAAAATCCAACATGTTCAGCCTAACCAAGCAAACAGTAGGTGTACATAATGCTGTAGCTTAGCAACACTAACTTATACTTAAAGTAAGGTAGATGGCATAAAAGAAGTTTAATGAATTTTATCAAAGGTGGAGTCAGCAATAACAGAGGCTTGTCATCATGAGGAAAGCCTGGGTTTATTAAAACGAGGGGTACTGTGTTGCCTGATTTGGCTTACCCGAAGTTCCCAAGCTGAAGTGAGCAGGCCTAAAGCAGAGTGTTGAAGCTACCAGCCTGAAAAACACAAGCCACCACTGTAGCTGACCTGTCAAGAAGCGCAGGGAGGAGATTTGAAGAGTCAGTGCCCTTCACACCTGTTGAATCAAACCAGAGTGAGAACTGACATAAACACCTTTCAGGACAGCCTCAAACAGCCAGATTCAGTCAGTCAGTCAGTCAACTATAAAAGCTTCCTTGCTAATGTTCTCTTTTCCTTAAAACGTTCAGCTGCTAGAAACCGAGCAACGAAAGCTGCCTGTTGCCAACAGTTTGTAAAAAGAATAACGAGATTTCATCCAATTTATTCGCTTCAGTGCTGAGGAAAATGTTCTTCAATGTTGCTACTCATTACTGGTTAATAAGCTTTATACAACCATGCTTGATGTTATTTTTCAGGAAGCTAGGTCTGATATACAGATAAGACCGAATGGACAGAACCTCCTCACACTCTGGCTATTTTAACCATGTTAATTGTTTGAATGGAAGGAACACTTTGAGTTAGAGCAGTACTGTGACCAAATAAGCTGAAAATGTGTTGCTGGTCAGGCAGCATCCAAGGTACAGGAAATTCGACGTTTCGGGCCAGAGCCCTTCATCAGGACCGAATAAGAAAAGCTGCAATTTGAAGTTCAATCCATCATTGCCTGACCCTAGGAAGATACACTGCTGGTGAAGTACATAAACTGGACTGAGTTTTTCAAAACTCCCAGAACAGGCCTTATTAAAATTGACTTGTTCAGAATGCACAGACTCCCTCATGTCACCAACATGCGCTAAAGCAAAGAAACCCCAACAGATTTTAACAAAATAAAATTAATTGTCAAGGCATATTTTTATAAGCATTCAAGAACATACTGAAAACATTTAGATCTCCCAACCTTTAAACATCTCTATTTCCAGCAACAAAAGCCTGATCCCTCATATTGTAATTTGAGAGAGCATTTCCACTGCATATTATAATTCTTACAAAGGAATATCAAATAAAAAGGTTAACAGCTAGTTATACAGTTTACATAGAGAAACATCAATGATATTCCTTTGTACAGGACAATTTACTGAATACATGCTTTTTTTTCCAGGTAACAGTTTATCCTACTGTATCCAACTCACACTGTAGCTTGTAAATTCAGACATTATTAGGTACTCAAGGTAAGGGGACAGGGAGGGGGATAGTGGGGCATTGGTGAGAGGAGCCAAATAGAGAAGGGGCCCAAGGTTTCCTGGAGAAGGGTGCGTGGAATAGTAAGCATTCTTCCACTAGTGTCAAGTTTAGGAATCATAGAATCCTGAATTAATGTCAGAAGCTTTACATAGAGCCTGATCTGTGCTGTAATGTTCTTCGGCCCTCAACATTGCGCCGAACTGTGACACCAATCTGAAGCCCATCAAACCTACACTATTCCACTCTCGTCCATATGTCTATTAAATGACCAGTTAAATGTCCGTAAAGTTGGCAAGTCTACAACTGTTGCAGGCAGTGCGTTCCATGCCCCTGCTACTCTCTGACTATAGAAATTACCTCTGACAACTGTCCTATATCTATCACCCCTCAAACTTTACTTCACTGAAGAGTGCCAAGCTGTATTTTCCACTTGCCACTCCAGCCATGCATTAATGCAATGTCGTGCTGTATCAAATTTGCTGCAATTGTGCAAATTTATTTGCTGATCTCGCGGCTCAAACTCAATTTTTAACCTTCCCGCTCTGGGTTAGATTTGAACTTAGAACTCATGAATTGAGAGGACTATATTATAGTTCATGAGCCAAGGTAACACATTCTTTAGAAACATGAGTGGTGTGCCGATGGACTTTTTGAATGAATTGTCTAAACTTCAACATCCCTGGCAATCGTTCCCAATTTGGATGTTGACAAGGAAGGCACCTTCCTGAGTGTTATCCGTGACAATGAATGGATTGTGGATATTTTCTCTCCCCACAAATGTCAAAATCATCCAAAAGTAACAGAACAAAAAGTAGCCATTTGGGCTTCAATGTTGGGTTACCATGAGCTATGTCCTTACTTACCGGGAAAAGTACAATGGGTACTGTTAACGTAACGGCCACCAGCACAGCCAGACGGACACACAACAGTAACACGTCAAAATTATATACTTTTGTAAAAGTATGAAGCAACTCCGTTTCAACTTGTCCTGTGTGGAAGGAGAAATGGAAAAAAAGCACACAATCATAATCTGAAAGCAAAAAGAGATAAAATGAGCAGCAAAAGATGGCACTTTGCTTGCACTAATGGACATTTTGCGAGTTTCATCAATTGGAGCAGTGGATTGACGATGTACACTTCGCATTTGATTCAAAGAAACAAAGGTTTGGATTATCAAATGCAGCAGATTTTGCGTCAATGTTCCTTTTCTCACTCACCATAAAAGGTCAGGTATCCAAAAAGAGCAGCCAGTAGATACATGATGAACATCGCGGCAATCGAAACATTGGAGACATATTGCATTTTCTTTTGAGAGCGACTGAAAGGTAAGCAGAGTTTTGTTTTAAATCTCTATATGCCAGATTTGCCAAAACAATTAAAGGTTCTAGTTTATTTCCCATTCTAAGCCCTACCTGGGCACTTGCAGAACACAGGTTGGCAGAATTGTTCATGCAAAGTGGCATTAAAAACAGAAAATGCTGACAATATTCAGTATGGCAGCTACCATGAAGAGAGCAAGTTAATTTTTTCAGGTCAAACATCTTTCAACAGAACTCATCAGACCTGACACTTGGTTAATTTTTAAAAAGTTAACCTGGTTAGTTTAGTGTCTCTCTACCCAGGCACTGTGGAATATTTCAGCATTTTCAGGGTTTTTTTTTCAGTTTTTCCAGCTCCATTTATTGTTTTGGTCAACTCCTCATAAAGAACAAAATAATTTTGTTTTGATCTATTCACAAGGTGTGGGCATCACTGGCTGGGCCAGCATCTATTGGCCAACCCCAAACTGTCGAGAGGTAAGAGCTAACCACATTGCTGTGGGTCTGGAGTCACATGTAGGCCAGACAGGTAAAGTAAGGATGGTGGATATCCTTGCCTAAAGGATGTCAGTGAACCACATGGGTATTTTCCACCCAACAATCAGCAACACTTTCACTGTCATAATTAGACTCTTAATCCTAGATTTTTATTGAGTTCGAATTTCACCAGTTGCCACAGGAGGATTACAAACCTAGGGTCCCAGATCATTTTTTGAGTCTTTGGATTAATAGTCTAGCTATAATAATTACTCGGCCAAAACCTCATCCTCCAATTAAAATTAACCGCTATAACTTCTTCAGCTTTCTTTTGAACAGAATGCAGGGACGTCCGTAGACATGGTCTTGCCCCCAGGATACACGATCCAATACTAGACAACTTAGCTTTAACATGAGAGGACAAAGACTTAAAACTGACCTCAGGGGGAGACTTTTCACGCAGAGGATGGTGCGTGAAAGGAATGAGCTGCCAGAGAAAATGGTGGAGGTTGGTACAATTACAAACATTTAAAAGGCATCTGGATGGGTATATGAATAGGAAGGGTTTGGAGGGATATGGGCTGGGTGCTAGCAAATGGGACCAGTTAGGTTGGGATATCTCATCAACATCTGCTTGGACCAAAGAGTCTGTTCCCTTGCTGTACATCTCTATGACTCTACTCCTTCAGGATTTCAACCAGTATTTTTTTTTAACTGGGATATTTACTCTTTGCAAAAGTAAAGGACTGTGAGAAGTTCCTACCCTTTAAGTTCGCTGTAGATTGGAAGTACCTCAGGATGACACACAAATGAAAAGGCAAGAATGGGGATGGTGTACGCCGTCTGAAAGAGAAATGAAGACAGCCCTCTTGAGGTTCTGAAAAATCAGAGAGGAGAACTGTTCCCTCCCGATAGTTAAAAGTCTGACATACCTGTGAGTTGAACACCAGGTATTTTGGTTTGCACATATCAGCCTCAAGATGGGCTTCATAACTGACCCCATTGGTGTGGATGAGGGCATAATCTTCATCTTCTGCTGCTGTGTGTCCATTAACGTAGGGCATCATAAGGTTCAGGTCGTGATGAGTGGTTATGTTACGGATCACTGGATACTCTGTTAACGAGTGCCCTGTGGTGTTTACCAACGTTGTGTAGTTTCCTGAATGATGATCCAGTGGAAGCAAGGGGCAGGGAATCTGAAATTTCTTATATATAACCTGGAAGAATATTTCAGGAGATTTACTTTAAAGTAGGGGTGTTTTGTGCAAACATGTACTGTACAAAACATAGCTAAGGTACAGAGCAATCCTCCACATTACAAAGAAAACAAATGACTATATGTGGGGTTCTGGATTAGTCGTGCTGGAAGAGCACAGCAGTTCAGGCAGCATCCGAGGAGCAGTAAAATCGATGTTTCGGGCAAAAGCCCTTCATCAGGATGAAGATCCAGATTCTGGTTTCCAGCATCTGCAGACATTGTTTTGACCTAGTTGACTATATGTGAGGAGAAAGTGATGTCTGCAGATGCTGGAGATCAGAGCTGAAAATGTGTTGCTGGAAAAGCGCAGCAGGCCAGGCAGCATCCAAGGAACAGGAAATTCGACGTTTTGGGCATAAGCCCTTCATCAAAAGTGAAGGAGTGAGCCCAAATCACGTTGTGGTTGTACAGGACACTGGTTAGGCAGCCTTTGGAATACTATGTACAATTCCATTCTCCCTGCTGTTGCAAGGATGTTGTGAAACTTGAAAAAGGTTCTGTAAAAATTTACAAGATGTTGCCAAGGTTGGAGGGTTTCAGCTACAGGGAGAGGCTGAACAGGCTGGGGCTGTTTTCCCTGGAGCGTCACAGGCTGAGGGGTAACCTTATAGAGGTTTATAAAATCATGAGAAGCACGGATAGGATGAATAGTCAAAGCCTTTTCCCTGGGGTGGGGGAGCCCAGAACTAGAGGGAATAGGCTTAGGGTGACAGGGAAAAGATTTAAAAGGGGCCTAAGAGGCAACCTTTTCAGGCAGAGGGTAGTGCATGTACGGAATGAGCTGCCAGAGGATGTGGTGGAGGCTGGTACAATTGCAGCATTTAAAAGGCATTTTGCTGGGTACATGAATAGGAAGGGTTTGGAGGGATATGGGCCAAGTGCTGGCAAATGGGACTAGGTTAGATCAGGATATCTGCTTGGTATGGACAAGTTGGACGGAAGGGTCTGTTTCTGTGCTGTGCATCTCTATGACTCTATCTCCACCAGATTGGGAGTGATGATTGGATCAGAAACAATTTTCAGTTCTTACATTGAGTTTAGCTTTTATTACAATTGCCTAGTGTCAAAGCATTAACAACCATGGTGATTGCTTTTGACCAGGATGGACCCAATAGGCTGAAGGGCCTTTTTCTGTATTGTAGACCTCCATGGAAAGGTAGGTCTGTCGTTGTGTGGGGACAGACTCCAGTGATGAGGCTTGGGGGTGCATGGTTCATTAGGATGTGGCAATGGGGAAGACACAGGGTGGGGGCAACGACCTTGGAGCCTGGAGGCTTCCACTGGGCAGAGGATGCCTGACAAGGAACTCTTCCCTTTCTGAATAGACAATAGGTCCATCAGTCAGCCTGGCACCCATGGTCGCAGGGAAAACCCCATCAATGACAAGAGAAGAACCTCTGAAGATGTCACCGAAAATTCTCAGTTAGCCCAAAACCCTCACCATTGTGGATAAAATCCTGGAGAATATTGGAATAACAACATTAGTTTCTGTAATCCCTTTATCAACTGGGACACATAAACAGTGTGCTTTCTGCCAATCTCTCCCATGGCTCATATGACTGTCTCTTCCAGGCAGAGAATCCCAGTCCAACTTTCCCAGCCCAAGAAGTGAGCCTCTCCCCTGCATGGCATAGACGTACTGAGCTTGGTGTGCTATTGGTCTAAGGATTGTAATGATTTCATCGAATTATATATATAATACAGAAGAGGACCTTCTGCACATTAGGTCTACACCGTCAAAAAAATACTAAAACTACATTAGTTCCATTTTCCAGCACTTATTGTTTCTTCTGGTCTTTGTTTATGGGAGCTTCTTCTATGCTTCTGCCATCGATGCAAGTTTTGGGGGTCTGTTAGCTCAGTTGGCTGGATAGCTGGTGTGCTTTGTCGAGTAACACCCACAGCACTAGTTGAAGTTGCCATAAGGGGCTCCCTTCCTCAACCTCTCCCCTCGCCTGAATCATGGTGCCCCTCATGTCAAACACCCACCACTTGTCTCTTTCTCTCTCTCTCTATAATGGTGCAGTAGGAATATGGTGATTTGACCTTTATTACACATTCCTGCTGTTTATCACATACCCTATTACAAAGGGTGGTCATTTTCTGGAACAAAGGCCTGCAATTGACATGAATTGGTAGACTGATTGTCACTTCTGTCTCCAGCAGAGGACCTGCCTGATCTATAGCTTGCCTTGGTTTATTGTATAATGCAGTCAGTCTGTACTCACAACGCATATGAAGAAAACCATACAAGAGAGCGAAAATCCACTTGTGTATCCAAGGTACCCTGTACAGGGAGAATCAAAATAACAGTGATTGGAATTATTTTGTATTACTTCTATGACAATACCAACCATTGCTTTAACTTTTTTTTAACAAAATGCCTGAATATATGGACAGTGAACAATATGATTAAGACAAAATCAAAACAAATTATGAGTTGTTTCTGAGCAAGTTCAATGGGTTACACACATAAATCAAACTACAGAGAACATACAGCATTCATTCAAATCTTCTCCTACTCATCCTCGTCTAGGTCTATCGGCATGAAGCTCCATTCCCTCCTCTCTCTCATGCTTATTTAGCCTTAAGCTTATGGAGCAGCGCTCCAAAAACTTCTGATTTCAAATAAATCTGTTGGACTATAGCCTGGTGTTGTATGATTTTTAACTTTGTAAACCCCAGTCCAATACCGGTGTCTCCAAATCATCATATTTAGCCTGCACTTAGATCCATCTATTGTATTTGTCTCAATCATTCAACAGTTGTGGTAGTAAGACCATAAGACATAGGAGTGGAAGTGAGGCCATTTGGCCCATCAAGTCCATTCTGCCATTTAATCATAGATGATGAGCATTTCAACTCCACTTACCCACACTCTCCCTGTAGCCCATAATTCCTTGCGAGTTGAAGAATTTATCAATTTCGGCCACTATAAGTTCCACAGTCTCACCACAAACTGAGTAAAGAACTTCTTCTGAATTCCTTACTTGGTTGCTGCTAAGTTTCCAGTTCCCGCAAGTTAGAAGCACTCCCTCTGCATTTACACTAATCAAAATCTTTTAAAGACCTCCACTATAACCCCCCCCCACCAACTCAGCCTTCTCTCTTCAAGAAAAAAAAGACTGAGCCTGCAACCCTATTGCCATGCTCTTGATAATTGCTGCAAATTTGTTAAAACAGATCTTGAAACTAAAAATATGTTTTGATACATTAAAAAAAATCAAAGAACTGTGGATGCTGGAAATGTGAAACAAAAATAGAAATTGCTGGAGAATCTCAGCAGGTCTATAGCATCTGTGGAGAGAAAGCTGGCTCGAGTCCAGTCACCTTTCTTCAGAACACATTTTGATACAACATTTCTCCTTGGACAAACACAGTAACTGGAACAGTGCAATGTCTGTACTTTTATTATGCTTATCATTGCAAAACCAGTTTGTTAAAGCCATATCCTCAACAAGATGTTAACACATGCAGCACAACACATAAACATTAGCTGTAAATACAGATTATAAAATTAAGCAGTAATTTCAAAATCTTAGGATAAGGCAAGAGGGGCCTCTCTAAATGGTTCGAGGCCTAGTATTCCTGATGCTTCGTTTTAATTGCAACACACCAGAAAGGCACTTAGATTCTGTTAATACAGCGCTTACAATGTGATTTAGTGTAAATTTAGCACTCCATTTGGCGCTCTCAGGACAAACAGCAGAAACAGAACCAGAGATCATGCAGGAATTACGTACAAGTGTTATAACCTACCTAAGTTCTTGAGAAACGTAAGTGGCAGAATAACACATAGCGACACAAGTACAACAAGGTAGTTGCCATTTGTATACCACACTCTGGAACAGAAAATTTATTTGCATCACAAACAATGCAATAAATTGTGAAATATTGTCATGTTTCAAGTTCAAATTGCTTTATACCTTTTCTCCAGGAATGCATCTCAAATATTAACATAAAAACTCTGCACAGATCCCATGACAAATATATTCAGGTAGCCACTACAGGTAATAATTTAGCAAGTTAAGCAGTTTGGTGACTATTTATGACTTGAAACTAGGTGTTGCCTTATACATAGGTCATTGTGGTGCATGGCACCATATCAGATCCTGGCTGGTACACCCAGTCTGCTAATAACTTGATTCTGCTGTTGTTCTACTGTTATTCTGTCTGAACTCAGCAAGTAAAGGTGACTGGCCCAGATGGAGTCCCTGGCCATACACTCAGATCATGTGCGGACCAGCTAGCTGGGGTATTTGCTGACATCATTAACCCCTCCTTACTATGATCTGAAGATACTCCCCGCTTGAAGAAGGCCACCATCATCCCGGTGCCAAAGAAGAATCATACAGCGTGCTTCAATGACTACTGCCTGACCTCCATTATTATGACATGCTTCAAGAGGTTAGTCATGGCTCACATCAACTCCATCAGACTGCCTTGATCATTTGCAATTCACAGATCCATGGAACACATCATCTCCCTGGCCCTACACTCATCCCTGGAACAATTGGATAACAATGATATCTCTGTCAGGTTCTTACTTATTAACTGAAGTTCTGCCTTCAACACCATAATTCCAAACAGACTGATCTCTAAATTCTGAGACCTCTAAAACTCGGCTCCCTCTTCTGTCACTGGACCCTTGATTTCCTGACCCATGGACTGCAGTCAGTAAGGATAGACAACAACAACACCACCACCTCCTCCATAATCTTCCAAACCGGTGCGTTGCAAGGCTGCAGACTCAGCCTCCTACTATGCCCCTTTTACACTCAGGAATGTGGGGTCAAATTCCAACTCTATTTGCACATTTGCTGGGAGCCCTACTGTTGTAGGTTGGTCTCAAACAATGAAGAGACAGGGTACAGGAAATAGATTGAGTGTTTAATGGCATGGGGTAAAGGTAGCAATCTCCTCTTCAACATCAGCAAAATGAAAGAGCTGGTCATTGACTTCAGGAAGGGGAGTGGAAGTCAAGAATTCAGTGACCGAGGTGGAGGTGGTTGAGAGTGTCAAGTTCCTGGGAGTGATGATCACCAACAATCCGTCCTGGCCCACCCACATGGATGCAATGGTCAAGAAAGCTCAACAACACCTCAACTTCCTCAGCAGGCTAAGGAAATTCTGCTTGTCCACAAGAACTCTCACCAGGTTTTACAGAAGACACCACAGGAAGCATCCTATCTGGAAGCATCCTGTTGGGGTATGGCAACTCTCTTCCCGACATCACAAGAAACTACAGAGAGTTGTGAACATAGCCCAATCCATCACGCAAACCAGCCTTCCACCCACTGACTCTGTCTGCCTCGGGAAAGCAACCAACATATTCAAAGACCTCTCCCCCACCCCCATTATACTCTCTTCCACTTCTGTTAAGTAGAAGATATAAAAGTTTGAATACACGTACAAACAAATTCAAGAACAGCTTCTTCCCCGCTGCTATCAGACTTTTCAACGGACCTCTCAAATGATAACTCTGATCTCTCTCCCTGCACCTTCTCTACACTGTAACACTGCGTTCTGCGCTCTATGTTGCTACCCTGATGTACTTTGTATTGTACAATCTGCCCGAAGAGTATGCAAAGCAATACTTTTCACTGTATTTCAGTTCATGTGACAACAATAAATCAAATCTAATAATTCACATCAAATCAACTCTGCTCATATCACACTAGCTCCCAATCTCCTACTTAGGCTTCTATTTCACAGTGTCCTACTCTCTCACCATACAAAGCAGTGAAATCAAACTGTGCGGTCTTTATGCAATGCATGAAACTCTTCACTCTCCATGCACTGGACAACAGAGAGGTTGCAACACTGGAAGAGGCCACGAAACCATCATGACTGAACTGGCTGAATAAATTATTCAATTAATAAATTACTTATTCAAATCTTACTTTGCAGCAACTGTTCTGCAGGCTACTGCTTTCAGGACCAAATCCAAACTGCTCTCAAACTAGGCAGTGAATTCCAGCCAGCCAACAGCCTCTGAGCAAAATCAATTTTCCTCATGTCTCCTCTAATCATAGAGTCATTGAATCATATAGCATAGATCCAGGCCCTTCGGCCCACCAAATCTATGCCTAAATCAAGCACCAATCTGCACTAATTCCATTGATCTGCAATTGGCCCATAGCTTACTGTGCCCTGGTATTTTAAGAGCTCATCCAGATGCTGCTTAAATGTTTTGAGAGAATTTCTGCCTCCACTACCCTCTCAGACAGCATGTTCCAGATTTCTGTCACCCTCTGGTGAAAACATTTTTCCTCAGATCCCCTTTAAACCATTTACTCCCCACCTTAATCATATGACCTCTGATCTTCGCCGTATCTGCCATTGTGAAAAGATTCTGATGATCTGCTCTATCTCTGCCTTTCAAAATTTTGTATACCTCAATCAGATAGTGAGTTTTGAGAAGATTTGTAGTTCAGGTTGAGGCTCTGAATGTAGGTTTGCTTGCTGAGATGGAAAGTTGGTTTTCAGACATTTCGTCAACATCATTAGTGAGCCTCTGGATGAGGCACTACTGGTACGGCCCGCTTTTTATTTATGCGTTTAGGTTCCTTTGAGTTGATGATGTCATTTCCTGTGGTGATGTCATTGCCTATCTTTTTTCACAGGGGTGGTAAATGGGATCCAAGTCAATGTGTTTGTTGATAGAGTTCTGGTTGGAATGCCATGCTTCTAGGAATTCTCGGACATGTCTCTGTTTGGCTTGTCCTAGGATGGATGTATTGTCCTAGTCAAAGTGGAGTCCTTCCTCATCTGTATGTTAAGATACTAGTGAGATAATAGTGGCAATGAACACTAACTAGCCACAAAAAGAAATGGCCCACTCTAACTAGTATTATAACATACAGATAAGGAAGGGCACCATTTTGACTGGGACAACACATCCATCCTAGGACTAAAAGCATGAGAATTCCTAAAAGCATGGCCTTCCAGCTGGAACTGTATCAACAAGCACATTAACTTGGAACCCATTTATCACCCACTGAGAAAAAGAACAGGAAATGACATCACCAACCCAAAGAAACCTAAACACAAATAAAAAGCGGGCCATACCACCAGAGCTTCATCCAGAGGCTCACTGATGTTAACTAGTATGGTGACAAGACATCTGAAAACCAACCTTCCAGCTCAGTGAGCAAACTTACATCCAGTGCCTCAATCAGATTTTCCCCTCTGCCTCCTCTGCTCCAAGGGAAACAAAGCCAGCCTATCCAGTTCTTCTCATAACGGAGACTTTCCATCCCATGCAATATCCTGCTGAATCTCCTCTGTACCCACTCAGGTATAAATTACATCCTTCCTATAGTGTGGTGACCAGAACTGCATCTGTGGCCTAACCAATGTTGTATGAAGTTGTAATAAGACTACCTTGCTCCTATATTTAATCTTCCGGGTAATGAAGGCAAACACCCCTGTCCACCTGTACTGACACCTTCAGGGATTCTATGGACTTGTACACCAAGTTCCCTTTGTTCCTCAGAACTCTCTAGGGGCTACCCATTCATGATGTATTTCCTTCCCTTATTAGACCTCCCAACATCCCACCTCATAATTCTCAGAAATAAAATTTCCTCTGCCATTGCTCTGCCCAATTTATCAACTGATCGATATCAGGTTGTAACTTGAGAGCATCCCCCTCAATATTAGCAACACCATTTTTTAAAAAATCTTAATTGGAGAGGAGATGATAATCTTATAGGAGAAACTAAGGACTGTAGATACTGGAGATCAGAGTTGAGAGTGCGGTGCTGGAAAAGCACAGCCAGTCAGGCAGCATTCGAGGGGCAGGAGAGAAGCATTCCTGATGAAGATAATCTTATAACTATATATTGAAACACACAATTTTTAAACAAACTTCGTACTTAAGAAAGCAATATTCTAACCCAAACACTTTGTATAATAATCAATATTCACAGTACTTGTTCTAAATTTAAATGGTTTTCATTCCATTAACATAGTGTCCACTTTAGCATTTCAAAATTTTCCAGTTATAAGTCCTAATAGCAAATTAATGCAAAGTCCACACCATATGAATTCCAGCTGGGGTTTGATTAGAACCTCTCACTGCTGACTCGTTTATTAAATTCTCAGAGTTATGACTGGCAAATGTAAAAACCATTAAGGGTGATGTTACTTAAATAAAGTGGAAATAATGTTATGATAGATCACAATTACTTGGGAATTTGCTCTTTAAGTCTTTCCTTCAGATCAAGCTGTCCACCAGATTCTTGGAAATGGTGTTTTACTGAATAACCTCCTAAGAAACACACACTGGAAACTGAAAGGCAAGACAGCAGCAGCAACTGGGAATTTTCAGCGGATAAAATGACAGGGAGGGTGCTTTTCCAAATTAACAGCTGCAAATACGGAGGGAGGCCAAGCATCGAAATGTAAACGGAGAATCTCCCACTGAAGTTACACTGGGGAGAAAACTCCTGGGAAAAGTTTCTATCAGAAGGCAACGGAGTCATGAAACCTTGTTTGTGATTGTGAACAAGTGCTCGGGAAAAACATTTATAACAACTCCAATAGAAAATAATTAAAATTTGAAACTGAAATTTATCAGGGACCAGTATTCACTCAGAATACAACTACTGTTCCATACATTTGTGATTAGCCATGAACTACAGTTACATGTATCAAATTAATTGCTTCTTTTAAAGCTAAAATGCATACCCATTGATGTCTTCAATTCCCATAAATGACCGTATTACTTCGGGTAGTTCATATTTGACTATGAAGAGGTAACTTGACATAGCTGTAATAGGAATGGTTTTGTTAGGTGCACTACTGTCAAAACTGTCACTTCACTCAGTTTTAAGAAAACATTCCGAAGGGGAAAGGAATTTGACAAAATAATTTTGATCTAGTTTCGAGAATGCCAGGGAATGATTATGCACATCATCAGTGTACTCCTGAATAAAACCCGCCAACAAAATTTATTTGGTTGTTTTGTGGAAACGTTTAGATTGCCCAGTAGCAGCAGTGTGTACCACCTACACAATCCACTGCGGAAATTCACCAAATCTCCGTAGGCAGCACCTTCCAAACCCATGACCACTTCCATCTGGAAGGATAAGGGCAGCGGATACATGGGACTATCCTGCAAGTTCCCCGCCAAGCCACTCACCACCTTGACTTGGAAATATATCACCAGTCCCTTGGTGTCTCTGGGCCAGTAATACTATTGTGGGTAACATTTTATAGAAATTAGAAGCTGGAGTATGCTATTCAGTCCTTTGAGCCTGATCCACCACTTAATGTGATCACAGCAGATTCTCAATGTCATGTTCCTGCTTTCTCCCCATAATCTTTGATGCATTTACTATCTAAACTTTTAGCAGCGTCTTTCCTGAATATACTCAAATGACCCGGCCTCCATTAATATCTGTGGTAGTGAATTCCACAGGGTGACCACCCACTGAGAAGTAGTCACCTCAGTTCTAAATGCCCTCTCCCCACATCCTGAGACTGTGTCCCCTGGTTCTAGACTCCCCAAGACGGAAAATATTCTCCCCGCATCTAGTCTGTCCAGCCCTGTTCCAATTTTCTACAATTCAATCAAATCCTATTTCATTTTTCTAAACCCTAGTGAACACAGACACTGGTAAGTCAGTGTTTAAACAAGAGTAAATGTGAAGTTAGGGAGAGAGGGTGGGGCGGGGGGAGCTGAATCTGGGTGGGATTCTCTTCAGAGTGTGAGTGGAGTGGCATGGTGGCTCAGTGGTTAGCACCGCTGCCTCACAACGCCAGAGACCTGGGTTCAATTCCAGCACTGGACGACTGTCTGTATGGAGTTTGCACGTTCTCCCAGTGTCTGCATGGGAACACCTCCAGGTGCTCCAGTTTACTCCCACAATCCAAAGATGTGCAGGACAGGTGAATTGGCCATACTAAATTGCCCAGTGTTAGATGCCCTAGCCAGGGTTAAATGTAGGGAAACGAGTCTGGGTGGGTTACTCTTCGGAGGGTCAGTGTGGACTTGTTGGGCCTAAGGGCCTGTTTCCACACTATAGGGAATCTAATTTAATCTGAGTGTAGACTTGATGGGCTAAATGGCCTCTTTCTCCACTGTAGGGATTCTATGAATGTCTCTTCATACTTGCAGGGAATGAACAGCAATGGTTCAAGAAGGAAGCTCACCATTACCTGCTGAAAGTGGACTAGGGACATGCAATAAATGCTGGCCCAACCAGCACTGCCCACAGCTGGAGTAAATAAATAAAATATTTTTTGTCAGGGGAAAGAAATAAACCATAATTAAAAAGAAAATAACATCACACACAGGACAAAGTACTGCTTCATGTACTGGATAATCTAGTTATAACCTGGCAATATCCACAAGGTTCACCTCAGGTAGAATTACATTTGACAGCAAGCTATATAGAGAATTCTGCCAAACATGGTGTAATGGGAGAGACGAGTTTTCTGGAGTTTGACCTTGCTGCATTGGACTGCCTCGATGGTGAAAAATGAGAAACAGACAGCGATGTACTCATGATGAAGGGCTTTTGCCCGAAACGTCAATTTTACTGCTCCTCGGATGCTGCCTGAACTGCTGTGCTCTTCCAGCACCACTAATCCAGAATCCATGAATGCATGCATGTCAGGGAACTTGCTGAAGCTTCCATGTATTGAGCTAAGTGGATAAGGAATCAAACACTTCAAATTTGGAATGGTGCAGAATTATGCCAACCTACCCACTGATTGAGCTGAAGTTTCAGGTATTCATTCACAGGATAGAGGATGTTGCTGGCTAAGCCACATTGCTGTGAGTCTGTCAAGGATCAGACCAGGTAAGGATTGCAGTTTCCTTCCTTAAAGGGCATTACTGAACTGGAAATGCTTTTCCTGACAATTGACAATGATCTCATAGTCATCAATATGTGGGCGGCACGGTGGCACAGTGGTTAGCACTGCTGCCTCACAGCGCCTGAGACCCGGGTTCAATTCCCGACTCAGGCGACTGACTGTGTGGAGTTTGCACGTTCTCCCCGTGTCTGCGTGGGTTTCCTCCGGGTGCTCCGGTTTCCTCCCACAGTCCAAAGATGTGCGGGCCAGGTGAATTGGCCATGCTAAATTGCTCATAGTGTTAGGTAAGGGGTGAATGTAGGGGTATGGGTGGGTTGCGCTTCGGCAGGTCGGTGTGGACTTATTGGGCCGAAGGGCCTGTTTCCACACTGTAGGTAATCTAATCTAATAGACTCTTAATTCCAGATTCTTATCGAATTCAAATTCCACCATCTGCCCTGGTGGGAGTCAAACCCAGGTCCCTGGAGCACTACCTGGGTCTCTGGATTAACAGGGAGAAAGTGAGGACTGCAGACGTTGAAGAGTCAGAGTCAAATTATGTGGTGCTGGAAAAGCACAGCAGGTCAGGCAGCTTCTGAGGAGCAGGAGAATTGATGTTTCGAGCATAAGCTCTTCATCAGGAATGGGCTTATACCCAAAACGTCGATTCTCCTGCTCCTTGGATGCTGCCTGACCTGCTTGCTTTTCAAACCCCACACTTTTTGTCTCCGAATTAACAGTCCAACGATAATATCACTAGGTCATTGCCTGTTTGTACTCAGTTTTGTGAAAGTCATTGATTCATCGAATGTGTTAGTGGGACTTATTTGTAGGCTTTAAAGATTTTACCACATTTTATTTCACACAAAAAATCTTTACAGGTGCACTTGTTTTAATTTTGTTTTAATTGGAGATGCTAAAATGATTGTTCATTTACGTGTATGTGGGATGTGAGCACTGTTGGCTAGGCCCTCATTGATTGCCAATCCCAAAGTAGCCCAGAGAGTTGCTGATGAGCTGTAAGCAGTACTGTGCCTGGGTGTGTAGGATCATGTGTGATGCTGTTAGGAAGGGAGCTTGAGGATTTGTATTTTTGAATTAATGTTAAATTCATGCCGATGTAAAAATATCACTAATTACTTGTTTGACATTTTTAAAGAGTAGGAGAAAGTGAGGACTGCAGATGCTGGAGATCAGAGCTGAAAATGTATTGCTGGTAAAGCGCAGCATCCAAGGAGTAGGAGAGTCGACTTTTCGGGCATGAGCCCTTCATCAGGAATGAGGAGGGTGTGCCAAGCAGGTTAAGATAAAAGGTAGGGAGGAGGGACTTGGGGGAGGGGCGTTGGAAGTGCGATAGGTGGAAGGAGGTCAAGGTGAGGGTGATAGGCTGGAGTGGGGTGGGGGCGGAGAGGTCAGGAAGAAGATTGCAGGTTAGGAAGGTGGTGCTGAGTTCGAGGGTTGGGACTGAGACAAGGTGGGGGGAGGGGAAATGAGGAAACTGGAGAAATCTGAGTTCATCCCGTGTGGTTGGAGGGTTCCTGAGTGGAGGATGAGGTGCTGCTCATTTTTAAAGAGTAGCCAAACAGAAAAGATAAAACATTAATCACATTCGAAAATTTGACATGAAACGTTTGTTTTAAAAATTTTGCATCAATTCTTCTGAATCGTCAAAGTTAAAAATCACACAGCACCAGGTTATAGTCCAAGAGATTTATGTGTAAGCATTAGCTTTAGGAGTGCTGCTCCTTCAGCAGGTGGTTGTTGGATCATAAGGCACAGAGTTTATAACAAAAGTTTACATTGTGATGCAACTGAAATTACATACTGAAAAAGACCTGGATTGTTTGTTAAGTCTCATCTTTTAGAATGACAATGTTGGCTTCAGTTCTTTCATATGTAAATCCCAGAACTTTTTTTAAGTTACAATCTCAAATGAACTTTAACAATAGGTGCCAGGTCAGCCCAGATAATGTATTGAAGGTGCGAGCTTCCCTGTGAGGCTGCCTGTGCCATAATGGTCAGACTGATTCTAATCTAACAAAAGGGATTTACAGAATCTTACATGGAGTCATGCAGTTTTTGAGCAAAATAAAGTGTAATTCTGCAAGTACAAATTCACCCCACAAACCTGTGTGTGTGTGCAGGTGGCGGGGGCATGAGTGTTTGTGAGAGCGCGTGTCTGTGTGTGTGAGTGTAAAGGGGTATAAGTCTGTGAGAGGGTGCGTGTGTGGTTGTGATTGTGAGTGTGTATGTGTGAGCATATGGGAGAAAGCTTGGACATGAGAGAGGGCATGCATGAATGTGTGTGCACGCGCGCGCGCGCGCTACTGGGGTCATCTGTAGTGTGACAAGAACCCCAGTTCCTGGTTGAGGCCATCTCCATGGATACTGAACGTGGCTATCAGCCTCTGAAGGTCCGAAGTCGAATGTCCTGGCCCGCTGAAGTGTTCTCCGACTGGGAAGGAACACCCCTGTCTGTTGACTGTTGTGCGGTGTCCATTCATCCGTTGCCATAGACTCTGCTCATTCTCGCCAATTGATTAGACTTACAGTGTGGAAACAGGCCCTTCGGCCCAACAAGTCCACACCGACCCGCCGAAGCGCAACCCACCCATACCCCTACATTTACCCCTTACCTAACACTACGGCCAATTTAGCTTGGCCAATTCACCTGACCCGCACATCTTTGGACTGTGGGAGGAAACCGGAGCACTCGGAGGAAACCCACGCAGACACGGGGAGAACGTGCAAACTCCACACAGTCAGTCGCCTGAGTCGGGAATTGAACCCGGGTCTACAGGCGCTGTGAGGCAGCAGTGCTAACCACTGTGCCACCGTGCCGCCCACTTGCCACCGTGCCGCCCACAATGTACCATCCCTCATGGAGTGTTCCCTCACAGTTGGAGAACATTTCAGCGGTACAGGACATTTGACCTCGGACCTTCGGGTGACCATCCTCCAAGGTGGACTTCAGGTCAGACAACAATGCAAAGTGGCCGAGCAGAGGCTGATAGCCAAGTCCCATGGGACGGCCTCAACCGGGACCTTGGGCTCATGTCACACTACAGGTGACCCCTATACATTACACACACACACTCACGCAGACCCTCTCTCATACATAAGCTTTCTCTTATACTCTCACAGACTTATAGCCCTTTACACTCATACTCATACACATCCACACCCTCATGCCACCCCACCCCCCCAAACACACACACACACACACACACAAATAAAAGTTTGTGGGGTGAATTTGTACTTGCAGAATTACATTTTATTTTGCTCTAAAACTGCATGAATCCATGTAAGATTCTGTAAATCCATTTTTAGAAATAGAATCAGTCAAAAATTGGGGCACAGGCAGCCTCACACAGGGAAGCTCACACTCGCAATGGGTGGACATGGCACCTATTGTTAAAGTTCACTTGAGATTGTACCTTTTAAAAAAAAGTTCTGAGATTGACATATGAAAGATGACTCTAAAAGATAAGAGACTTAACCCAAGTCTTGTTCAATATATAATTTCAGTTGCATCTCACTGTAAACTTTTGCTATAAATTCTGTGTCTTATGACCTTCTATTCTACAACTACCTGATGAAGGAGCAGCACTCTGAAACTAGTGCTTTCAAATAAACCTGTTGGACTATAACCTGGTGTTGTGTGATTTTTAACTTTGTATACCAAGTCCAACACCTCCAAATCTGAACAGTCAAACACCAAATGTCATTTAATTATTTTCACATGGAAACCATATGACCAGTTTCGAAGGAGGCATTCGGCACATCAAACCTATGGTAACTCTTCCAAGGTGTCCCCATTCCTTTCCTCTTTCCTCATATCTCTACATCTTCTCTCTTCCAAGTTTTTGTGCAATTTCCTCACGAAGGCTGCTAAGCAACCTCTTTACTATTACTACATTAGGAACCACAAATCCAAATGGGCGCAAAATATTCTTATCATGTCACATCTTGATCTTTTGACTGACCCTCCGTCATAAGGTCAGAAGAGGGGATGTTTGCCGATCTTTGCTCAATGTTCAGCACCATTCCCAACCCCTCCGCTATGAAAACAGTCCATGTTCAAATTCAACAAGACCTGGACAATATTCAGGCTTGCGCTGACAAGCAACAATTAACATTCACACCACACAAATGCCAGGCAATGACAATCTCCAATGAGAGACAATGTGACCATAACATTGACATTCAATGGTGTTACCATCACTGAATCCCCTACTCTGAAATTTCATGGGGTTACCATTGAGCAGAAATTCAACTGGAGTGGCTATAAGAGCAGGTCAGAGGCTAGGAATACTGCAGTGAAAGTGAGTAACTCACCTAACTTCCTAAACCCTCTCGACTATCTATGAGGCACAAGTCAGGAGTGTGATGGAATATTTCCCACTTGCCTTGATGGTGCAGCTCTAACAACACTAAAGAAGCCTGACACCATCCAGAACAAAGCAGCCCGCTTGATTGGCACCACATCTATAAGCATCCACTCCTATTACCAATGTCCAGTAGCAGTAGTGTGTACTATCTACAAAATGCACTGCAGAAATTCACCAATGATTCTTAAACAACACTTTCCAAACCATGACCAGTTCCAGCTAGAAGGACAAGGACAGCAGATACATGGGAACACCACCCCTTGCAAGTTTTTCTCCAAGCCACTCACCATCCAGACTTGGTAATATACCACCACTGCTTCACTGTCACTGGGTGAATTCCTTCCCTAATGGCACTGTGGGTTAGCCTAAAGCATGTGACCTGCAGTAGTTCAAGAAAGCAGTTCACCACCACCTTCTCCAGGGCATGTGGGGGCAGGAAATAAATGCTGACCCAGGCAGTGACCCCCACATTCTGAGTGAATGAAAAAACAAAGTAGCTTGTGTCCTTAGATGATCAACCCTCTGGTCATCAGTTCACACATACCACTAAAAGGAATGCTATAATGTGTTCTCCTCGAGCTGAAAAAATAGCCGTTTACATGTTGGCTCTGTGGTCAGCACTGCTGCCTCACGGCACCAGGATCCCGGGTTTGATTCTACCCTTGGGCAACTGTCTGTGTGGAGTTTTTACATTCTCCCTCTGTCTCTGTGGGTTTCCTCCCACACTCCAAGATGTACAGATTGGATTGATTAGCCATGTTAAATTGACCATAGTGTCCAGGGATGTGCAGGCTAGGTGGATTAGCCATGGGAAATAGAGGGTTACAGGGATAGGATTGGGTCTGGGGGAGATGCTCTTTGGAGGGTTGGTGTAGATTTGATAGGCCAAATGGCCTGCTTCCACACTGTAGGGATTCTATGAAAATTTTATTTTTAAATATCACTTCGTCAATTTTCTATTTTTGCTGCTAATGCCCTTTCTCACCTGATGGGTTTCAGCCTTTCTAACAGACTAATGTATGGGACTTTATCAAATGCCTTTTAGATCTTCAAAACCCTTGTCTACTTGGAGTCTTTTAAATGAAAAAATGAGAAAATAGAATCAGTTTGTCAAATGTGATTTTCCCACCCAATCTGTGCTTCCCCACCACCAGGATTAAACTCAGGATGAAAATGGTTTTTGAATAGACACGCCATACTCAAAACTCGAATGGTCAATTCCTCTGTAAAGTATTACAAAGACAAACAGACTTAAATATACATTCTGCCAAACAGAATAATTACCTCCAATATTTTGCAGCGTAATAGAACCAAAGGCTGCAATTTTCCCAGGCCACCCGAAGGCTCGTTCTCCTAATTTCTCATAAACCAAAGAACCTGTTTTTCCAAAAAAAAACCCAAAATTTTAGTTAACAAAATTATAATACATACTTGGAACAAGTGATGCTGTCAGATAGGAATCTGAGACAGTAGACAAAACGAACAGATCAGTTGCTAGGTTTTACTCATGCCTGATATTCATTAAACCCTTTCTGTATTTCATATTCAATTCTATTACAGATTATAAGCAAATGGCTGATACAATGCTGTCCTTCAGTGCAGAGGCAATTTTCTATCCTTATCTCTCAACACATGCTGCTAAATCTCTAAGAAAGTCATGCCCCTACCTCCTTCCTTTGCAGTCTTTAGTAAGAGATGAATAGAATACAATGACAATACAGCCACTGTAGCCAACAAGATCCTGTAAGAGAAGGAAAGGTGAGGAATAACATGGCTGTTTTTGGGTACAGCACAGCAAGCACAGTGTCACATTGTTGTCAAACTAAGCTAACTGAGTTTTAACATCTCTTAAGAAGTTCAATAGTTCATTTATTGTTTCTGATATTAACCCTTTCAATTTTGAATACAAAATGTTAAAATAGTCACATGTGAAATCTATCCTGGTCAATTCTAACTGCGATAAACAAATTGTGTAAAATGCTGAAAATCCAGAAGAAAAACAGAAAATGCCAGAAACACACAGCAGTTAGTCGGTCAGTAGCTGTGGGATGTGGAGGGGTCTGTAGGGGGACTATTGCTTGCAACTGATCTCTTTTTGTTTCTCCAAAGGATGTTGATGAGACAGTTCAAGATTTATCAATATTAGTACGATTGTGGGTATTGAATGCTCTGAGCATCATATCAAACTCAGCGAGAAATGAACACATAAGCTTTAGTTCGATATTACAACCTGTAGCAATTTGAAAGAAGAGATAGTGTGACTTCTTGAACAATTATTCATTAAAAAGGTTTGAGTCATTCTCTTTGCTAAGTCTTTGAAAATACAGTATAACTAAGATACTTTGAAAGCAACATTTTACAGGACAATTTGATTAACTATTTTAGTTTATGACTCCTTCAGTATTTTTAATTATTAATAAAACTTTTGAGATGAAATGTAACAAGACCAGATTAAGTTTTGAGGGAGGCATGTTAAAAATTAGAGAATAAAAGCTGTAGTTGAGAACGTAATGATTTTGCACCAAACCTTTGTGATCTATATATTTCTCTGAAAGTTTATACTTTAATCAAGCCAGTGTTATTAGACTTTCAACTTTTAATACCCCAATTAAAGGTGAGTCAATTTTGTGGATACAGCAATGTTCCATATTAAATTTACATATAGTTAAAAAGTCCAGCATTCAGATGTTGACTGATCACAGAGTGGTCTGGTATGTAGAAATATAATCGTGACTCTTTACAGAAATAACTAACAGCTGTTACTGTTCATCAAGGTTGCTATCCTACATAGTTTAGACTGTCTACTGTGCCATTCCTCCACTACCTCCTTTGATTCAATGAACCATTTTTCAGAAGGTAGAGATGTGCCCTCAATGTGCCCTTGAATCATTCTTCAAAGCAATTACAGTCAGGAGGCATAAATGTTATCCCATTACAAATCAGTCCACCTTATTCAATATTCATTTTAAGTTACGAATGTCACTTTGCTTGTAGTGAACATTCTGTTCCAAAATTAAGGTAAAATCTAACATTTTAAATGACAACTTTATATGTTAGAAGTAATACTCAGTGTTGCTGGGTTAAAAACCTGGGGCTCTCTCCCGACCTAAAGCACATGGACTAGTTCAAAGAGGCAGATCACCACCACCTTCTCAAGGGCAACTAGGAACAGGCAATTAATGCTGGCCCAGCCAGCAACACCCACATCCCATGAATTAGTATACAAAACAAAAAGACTGTAAACAAAGTTGTTCAGACAGTGCAGAGCAAACAGAGTTCATTTCCTTCTATATCTTTCTTTGTTCATGGGATGTGGGAGATTGCTGATTAATTGAACATCCGTAATTGCCCTTTAGTTGGAGCTAGTGAGCCATCTTCTTGAACCGCTGCAGTCTACAGTGAATCCACATTGCTGTAAGGAGGGGGGCTGTGGAAGTCTGACCCAGTAAGAGGTGCAGGCACAGGTGATATAGTTTCAGGTCATGGTAATGTGTGGTCTGGAGGGAACTCACAAGCGGAAGTATTAATATGATTGTTCTGTCCTTGTTCTTCGAGGTAGTGGTGAAAGTGAGTGCTGTTGAAGGAACCTCGTAGCAGTGAGTCCTGCAGATGGAAACATTGGAAAGAGGAGCAGGAGTATGCATTTCAGTCCTTCGAGCTTGCTCTGCCATTCATGATGACCATGGCTGATCATCCATCTCAATACCCTTTTCCTGCACCCCACACCCCTAACCCATATCCTTTGATCCCTTTAATATGATATCTAAATGCTAGATCTACCTCCTTTTTGAAAGTATATAATACTTTGGCCTTGGCTGCTGCACAATGGAGGAGGGATTAAACATTGAAAGTGGTGGATGGGCTGCTTTTTCATGGTTGGTGGGGGGGGGGGGTGTGGTGAGCTTCTTGGGTACAGTTTCTATCTGGATAAGCAGAACTTAATAAGGGGTTGAATGTGTTTAGCACGTAGTGGCCCCAGTCCTGCCTCTGGGAATGAAAGCAGGAATGGATTCCATTCTGGCAGGATACTAGGATATTAAGAGACCACTGTCCAGGCCTCCAGTTGAGATGATAGGCTGGCACCAAGAGCTGCTAGCCGAATGGGAGTGGTTGGCACTGCCACTGCTTGTACAGACTATTGCTCAGACTGCATTACCAGGGAGATAGTAGAGCCTTTGAAGGATGGAGAGCTTGGTTGGGGGAACCCAAGTCCCAGTGACTGTGAGGGGGATTGGGTTTGGTACTTGGCACAGAGAAGCATCATTGCTGGGAAGGTCAACTTGTTATATCTGGAGGCTACTCCATAGACCATGGAATGCAGATCAAGGAGAGCGCCTTGGATGGGGTCAAGTGATTCTTAACTCATCAGTCACAAGGTTTATTTCCTCTTCCTTAACAACCTTAATTGTTGAGATACCTGTTGCTGGTAATATGTGATGGGATAGGAAAATGCTAGCTTTCACTGAGAAGTGGTTCCCCATCATATCTGTTGCCCTAACTCCTAGCCCATCTTTACAGAAAATATTCAACCCCAAAAGTGGTAGATAACCCTTCAAGAGCAAGCATTGGTAGAAAAATGTCGCACATTATCGCAATCAAACAATAGACAATAAGCATAGCCCAAGTGAATAACCAAAGCAGTGAAATTCAGTAGAAGACTGTGGAAGCCTGGATCGGTGAGATGTTTATCAAGAAAACCAGTTTGAAAATGAAACAGAGAGCTGAATCTTCTTGCTTTTTGATTAAGTGTGTAGTGTTTGTTGGAGGTCTTCTTGTTGTGGGGCCTAAGTGAGATTTCTCTCAGTTTCTCACCAAACTCACCTCATTAACTGCCAATTAACTCCCCCATAGCATCCCTCTTACCCCACATCATTCCAGGATAGTCAATGAAAGACTGGTATCCATTGCACCCACATCAGCTAACGAAAGCCCACTGTGCACTTGGATAAATTCCCCTACATTTACCCCTTCACCTAACTCTACGGGCAATTTAGCATGGCCAATTCACCTAATCTGCACATTTTTTATTGGATTGTGGGAGGAAACCAGAGCACCCGGAGGAAACCCACACAGACACAGGGAGAACGTGCAAACTCCACACAGACAGTTGCCTGAGGCGGGAACTGAACCCGGGTCTCTGGCGCTGTGAGGCAGCAGTGCTAACCACTGTGCCTGTAACATCTTCCCTCTCCCACCACCACCTTTATACCACTAGTGCTGCATGCCCTCTGTGCTGTCTTCTCACTCAGGACATCTCTCCACCAACAGCAACAGCTCTGCCACCCACTTTCTTCTCCTGTAGTACCTGCCTATCTCTTATGTAGGAGGAAAGCAGCCAGCCATAGAGCAGTAAGAGGCAAGGGGCATGGCTAGCTTCCTGACTGTAGCTCCTCACCCTTTACGAGGGAAATATGCTGATTGTAACCACTCTGAGTGGCTGACTGACCATGTCCAAGGTCCTGGACTGGTGTCACAGACTGCCCTTGGTATACAGTCCTGTGACCGAACATTTCTGAAGAAGAGACTCAAAAAGGTAGCTTGGTTTCACTATCCACAGATCCTGCCAGACCTGCTGAATGTTTCCAGTATTCTCTCCTTCTTTCATTCACATGCTGCCCTTGTGACAAGATTGGTCACTCTCTCCTGACTTCTTGGGTTTCAGCTCTTTGATTCATGTTCAGACTAAGGTAATACTGTAATGAAGTCAGGGGCTGAGTGGCCCAGGTGGAACTGAAACTGAACATCAGTCAACAGTTTATTCAACCTGATGCAACCTTAAAATGTACTTCAAAGACTGCCTGATCCTGGAAATTTGAAACTGAATTTGCTGGAGGAACTCATCAGGTCTGGTTGCATCTTCAAAGAGAGAAAGCAGAGTTAACATTGAGAGCCCAGTTCTGAAGAAGGATCATTGAAATCCAAACTCCGCTTCTCTCTCCACAGAGTTTGCCTGACTTGCTGAGTTTCTCTAACATTTTAAACAAAACAGCGGAAATTGCATTTCACCAGCTGTCAGGGATTTTGGGATAGACTGAAGCTGAGAGAGAGAGAGAGAGAGAGAATGCAAAGACGAGTCACTTTTTTTCTCTTTTTGGGCACATGTATTAGTGCTGCCTATTTTCTTACCACTCTGTTATAATTTTAGATTCCACACTGCAAAATCTAAATTCCATCCATCTTGCGAGATAAACCAGCTTTGGAATACTCACACAAACAGGATAATCCCAGTATTGGCCAAAGCGTAGGAGAGACCGAGAATGCCGCTCCCCATGATAGCATTGCTGAGGTTAAAAGCTGACATACCAAATGATGTCATTCCAGGGTGCTGCACATGATCAAAGATTCAAGTCAGTACAAATCTAAACTGGAGACTTTATTATCAATTTTCTGTCTGGTACCATTCAATGTTGATGACTTTGCTTTACGTTAACATTTAATGCTAATGTTACTGTTAATTTTCTGTATTATATTGCTTAATGTTATTTTATGCCTTGTAACATTACAGTTAATATTACTGTATTGTAACATGGCAGTTAATATTACTTTAATATAACATATCGTTAAATTTCTGATTTGTAACGTCTTAATTTTACTGTATTGTAGCATTCACTGTTAGTTTTGTGTAGTAGCATTTAACATTGATTTTCCTGTATTGGAACATTTACTGTTAATTTTACATCAGGAATAAAATTGGGAATCTTTTAAATAAAAAAAAAGCCTGAGAAAATGAAAAGCAATAGACTGATAACATTACTCACATATTCTTCCTCATATTCTTCAAATTTTGTTTTCCCTGAAAATTCACTTGTCAGAAACCTTTGAGTTTCGATATCTTCTTCATCATGGAATTGACTGTTGAAGGGAAGCAAAGCAAAGTTAGCCAAGTTTCAGGTAAACGATCAAATTCTTAAGATGTGTGGGTTTGATGGCTTGGTTATGCTAAATTGCCCACAGTGTTCAGGGATGTGTAGGTTATGTGTATTAGTCAGGGGAAATGTAGAGTAATAGGGTAGGAGAATGGGTCTGGGTGGGTTACTCTTCGAAGGGTTGGTGTGGGCTTGTTGAGCCAAAGGGCCTGTTTCCATACTGTCGGGATTCTATGATTCCATGAAATTGCTATCAACATCCTGGGTGTTACCATTGACCAGAAATTCAACTGGATTTACCAAATAAATACAATGGCTACAAGGAGGTCAAAGGTGCGGAATACTGTGGCAAGTAACTCACCTCCTGACGCCCCCACAAAGCCTGTCCACCATCTACAAGGCCCAAGGCAGGGGTATGAAGGAATACTGCACACTTGCCTGGTTCAACAACACATAAGATGATTGACACCATCCAGAACAAAGCAGCCCGCTTGATTATCATCACAAGTATTCACTCCCTCCACCACCGAAGCTCAGTACACAGTGCTGCTGCTGCTGTCTATCAGATACACTGCAGGAATTCAGCAAAGATCCTGAGACAGCACCTTCCAGACGCAAGACCACTTCCATTCAGAATGACAAAGGTGGTAGATAAGAACACCCCCACCTGCAAATTCCCCTCCAAGCCACTCACCATCCTGACTTAGGGACTTATATTGCTGACCCCTCACAGTCACTGGATCAAACTTCTGATTTGTGGGTCTACCTATAGCACAGGGACTGTGGTTCAAGAAGATAGCTCACCACCACCTTCCCAAGCTCAAATAGGATGGATAATACATGCTGACTCTGTGATGCTCACTCAGAGATATACAGCATAGAAACAGACCCTTCTGTCCAACTCATCCATGCCAACCAGATATCCCAAACCAATCTAGTCCCACCTGCCAGCACCCGGCCCATATCCCTCCAAACCCTTCCTATTCATATACCCATCTAAATGCCTTTTAAATGTTGCAATTGTACCAGCCTCTACCACTTCCTCTGGCAGCTCATTCTATACATGTACCACCCTCTGTGTGAAAAAGTTGCCCCTTAGGTCTCTTTTATATCTTTCCCCTCTCACCCTAAACCTAGTTAAAAATCACACAACACCAGGTTATAGTCCAACAGGTTTAATTGGAAGCACTAGCTTTCAGAATGACGCTCCTTCATCAGGTGGTAGTGGACGGCTCAAACCGAACACAGAATATATAGCAAAAATTACAGTGTGATGTAACTGAAATTATACATTGAAAAATTGATTGTTAAGCCTTTCATCTATTAGATTACAGTGATAGTTTCACTTCTTTCATGTGTAAATCACACAAAATCTCTTTTTTTAAAAAGTTGCACTCTCGGGTTAGCTGTTAACAATGGTGATACCTAGACAATATGCTGAAGGTGTTGGCCCCCTGTGTTCTCTGTCTATGCTATGATGTTTCTGGTCTAAAAAGTGAGATAACGGAGTTTTACATAAATTCATGTAGTTTTTGAGCTCAGAGTTTGACATGAATGCATGCAGTTTTTGAGCAAAGTACAATGTAACCCTGCAAGTACAAATTCACCCGACAAAATGCATGCGCATGTGGGTCTTTGTTTGTCTGTCTGTGTGTGTGTCTGTCTGGGTTGGGAGTTGTGAGTGTGAGAAAGTGGGTGTGTGTATGTGTGTAGTGAGTGCAGAGTGTCTTAAGTCTGTGAGGGGATGCATGTGAGAGTGTGTGAGTGTGTGTGTGTCTATAAGGGTGTGTGGGGGTGTCTGTGTGCATGTGTGTATAGGAGTGCGTGTGCATGTGTGTGTAGTGCAATGGTGGCCATCTATAATGTGACATGAACCCAAGGTCCCCAGTTGAGGTCCTCCCTATGGGTACCGAACTTAGCTATCAGCCTCTGCTTGGCCACTTTGTACACCCCAGTCCGACACCAGCATCTCCAAATCATGACCCTAAACCTATGTCTTCTCGATCGGGACTCTCCGACCCCAGGGAAAAAACTTTATCTATTTAAGTATCCATGCCCCTCACAATTTTGTAAACCTCTATAAGGTCACCCCTCAGCCTCCAATGCTCCACGGAAAACAGCCCCAGCCTGTTCAGCCTCTCCTTATTGCTCAAATCCTCCAACCCTGGCAACATCCTTGTAAATCTTTTCTGAACCCTTGAAAGTTTCACAACATCTTTCCGATAGGAAGGAGACCAGAATTGCACGCAATATTCCAACAGTGGCCTAACCAATACCCTGTACAGCCGCAACATGATCTCCCAACTCCGGTACTAAATACTCTGACCAATAAAAGCATACCAAACACCTTCTTCACTATCCTATCTACCTGCGACTCCACTTTCAAGGAGCTATGAACCTGCACTCCAAGGTCTCTTTGTTCAGCAACACTCCCTAGGCCCTTACCATTAAGTGTATACACCCTGCTAAGATTTGCTTTCCTAAAATGCAGCACCTTGCATTTATCTAAATTAAACTCCATCTGCCACTTTTCAGTCCATTGGCCCATCTGGTTAAGATCCTGTTGTAATGAGGTAACCTTCTTCGCTGTCCACTACACCTCCAATTTTGGTGTCATCTGCAAACTTACTAACTTTACCTCTTATGCTCACATCCAAATCATTTATATAAATAACAAAAGGTAGAGGACCCAGTACTGATCCTTGTTGCACTCCACTGGTCACAGGCCCCCAGTCTGAAAAACAACCCTCCATGACCTCCCTCTGTCTCCTACCTTTGAGCCAGTTCTGTATCCAAATGGCTAGTTCTCCCTGTATTCCATGAGCTCTAACCTTGCTAACCAGTTTCCCATGGGGAACCTTGACAAACACCTTACTGTAGTCCAAATAGATCACATCTACCGCTCTGCCCTCATCAATTCTTTTTGTTACTTCTTCAAAACACTCAATCAAATTGTGAGACATGATTTCACACACACAAAGCCATGTTGACTATCCCTAATTAGTCCTTGCCTTTCCAAATACATGTACATCCTGTCCCTCAGGATTCCCTTCAACAACTTGCTCACCACCAACGTCAGGCTCACGGGTGTATAGTTCCCTGGATTGTCCTTACCATCCTTCTTAAACAGTGGCACCCCATTGGCCATCCTCCAGTCTTCCGGCACCTCACCTGTGACTATTGATGATACAAATATCTCCACAAGATGCCCAGCAATCACTTCCCTAACATCCTATATCCCATGAGTGAGTTTTAAAAAAAACCCTCAACTGCTGGCAAATCTAACCTTTTGTCTCTTTAAAAGGAAACATCCACTCACGATAACTGTGGATGAGGATTGCCATTTGGTTCATTCGATCATTAAGATGCTACCTTCTCCTCATCATTGTATCTAAAGTTATTCATCCTTTGAGTCCCATACTACCCAGATTTTAATTCTGCTCCAAGCAATTGTTCGAGATAGAAACTGAGACAGTATGCTTTGTGGATAGAGTTTAATTACTACTCAGTCTTACAACTCTTTCCACACACCATTCCCATCTGTTCTCCCTCTAAATATATTTTCTAATCAACCCATTCAGTGATGTTATTAGATACTGCTGGAGCAGATGGCACCTGAACTCAGGCCTCCCAGCTCAGAGATAGGGACACTACTGCTGTGCCACTACAGCCCCTAAATCCCTCCTTTACAACTACCTGGCCATTTCCTCATCAGTTAACCAATTACCTTATTAACTGCCAGATTAACACACAAATCTTTCACATATTCATCACTTTATTAGAAGTTTAATCCCATGATCAACTGTAAGTGTTCATTTAACTAGTTTGGACTACACTCCATTCTGATGGTAGAGTTCCTCTGAAAACCTCTTTCAACTTCACCTTTAACTAGTTTAACAGCACCCATGAAGTAGTTATTTTACACATTAAATTATATTTGATACTGCTCCAGCTACTTACATGTTTTGTCCAACTTTTTGTATCGTTTCAGAGCTGTCAATATGTCAAACGCACGAGCATAACAAGTAAACAGCTGCTCTTTGTTTGAGACAGCTCATGTTAACTAAAATGACTCCGAATAGAATTGAATCCCTACAGTGTGAAAACAGGCTGTTTGGTCCAACAAATCCACACTGACCCTTCAAAGAGTAACCCACCCAGACCCATTCCCCTAGCCTATTACTTGACATTTCCTCTGACTAGTGCACCTAACCTAGACATCCCTGAACATTACGGGCAATTTGATATGGCCAATTCACCTAACCTGCACATCTTTGGACTGTGGGAGGAAACTGGAGCACCTGAAGGAAATCCACATGGACATTGGGAGAATATGCAAGCTCCACACAGACAGATGCCTGAGGCTGGAATCAAACCCAGGCCCCTGGTGCTGTGAGGCAGCAGTGCTAACCACTGAGCCACCGAGTCATCCTGCTTGCTTCATGTTACATTGTATACCTTAACCACTCTCCCATGGAGACATTAATTTGTTGAAGTCTCAGGTGAAGTATTAAAATACAGAACCCAAGCTCACATTAAACCACATTCAGCTTTTGAGATTAATACTTTTATAAAATATTGATTTTTGATCATTTGCCAGAGTTGGTTTTCTCATGCTTACCTGCTGATGGTAGCTTTCTCTGAATTTGTCAGTTTCGTATAGTCATCATCCATACCACATTCACTGTTACTGTCTTCAGCCTCCGTATTAACTTTCTTAAGCTCCATGCGATCCATACTTCTTGTCAAAATAAGACCAGTCCAAAAGGGAAAAAAAACAAATACAGTGGTCCTTTAAATCTTTCAGGAGGTTCGATACCTTTTCAACTTCAATATTTACTTCTTGGACACAGTGTTCTGTTGAACAAAAGTAAGAAAAACAAATGACGTTAGTTTAATATTCTCTGTGTAACAACTAGCATACCTATTCCAAACAGTTCCCCTTCTTTAAAATATTGAAGGGAGGGTTGTCATACACTTGCCAGGGTAACTATTCTTGCCATTGACGTTAGAGTTTCACTATGTAACCAAGCAGGCTCCAAACAGAATACAGTGAGTGTACCATAAAGATAATGTGGAAATATTTGCACAATCCATAAGCCCACAAACAAACAGAACACATGTCTCCAAGTGCTTGTCCTTTCTCTCCAGCATAATATATCATTTGAACATGGACTCCTTAGAATCCCTAGAGTGTGGAAACAGGCCCTTTGGCCCAACAAGTCCACACCGACCCTCCAAACAGTATCCCAACCAAACCCATTCCCCTACCCTATTACTCTATATTTACCCCTGACTAATGCACCTAATCTACACATCCCTGAACACTACGGGCAGCACAGAGTAGAATGCTTAAATGGAAACTGGATAAGAATTTGAACAAAAGAAATATTAAAAACGAGGGATAAGAGATCACTATTAAAGCAGTTAACTTCATCTGACCTGCAAGAGGAGTCAAAAGGCAGAACTGAGTGTTGCAATTCAGTAACGTGGATTAGTTGAATTTGGAAAACACTTGCTGAGATGATGGTGGAAGTAGACTCAAATAGGGCTTTCAAAGGGAATTCAATATATATTTGGAAGGGAAATGTTTGTGGGGCAATACGATTATAGTTCAATTGCTGTCCCCAAGAGCTGGCATAAGCACAATGAAGTGAATGGCCCTCATATATGCTGGCTCAATGAAATGTAGTAAAAATACATTGCAGGGTCCTCTTGTGACACAGTGGTAGTCTCTCTACCCCTGGACCAAGAGACTTGGGTTCAAGTCCCATTCATTCCAGAGGTCTGTAATAACATCTCTCTGAATATGTTGATTAGAAAAATAGATTGAAACTAAATTGCACTGCCAACAAATAATCATACAAATAAGCTTGGAGGTGCTCAAAATAAGCAGTTGAGGACTAAATACATGGAGTTTAATTTAGATAAATATGAGATGCTACATTTTGGGAAGGCGAATTGGGGCAGCACTTTTACACTTAATGGTAAGGTCCTAGGAAGTGTTGCTGAAGAAAAAAGTGCAGATTCATAGCTCCTTGAAAGTGGAGTCTCAGGTAGATAGGATAGTGAAGGCAGCATTTAGTATGCTTTCCTTCATTGGTCAGAACATTGAATATAGGAGTTTGGGAGATCGAGTCACGGTTGGACATGACATTGGTTAGGCCACTTTTAGAATACTGTGTGCAATTCTGGCCTCCCTCCTATAGAAAGAATATTATGAAACTTGAAAGGGTTCAGAAAAGATCCAAAAGAATATTGCCAAGGTTGGAGTGTTTGAGCTGTTGGGAGAAGCTGAAGAGTCTGGATCTGTTTTTCCAGGAGCATGGGAACCTGAGAGGTGACCTTATAGAAGTTTATAAAATCATGAGGGGCATGAATAGAGTAAATAGACAAGGCCGTTTCCTTGGGATGGGGGAGTCTAGAACTAGAGGGTATAGGTTTAAGGTGAGATGGGAAAGATACAAAAGGGACCGAAGGGGCAACGCTTTCACACAGAGGGTGCTGGCTGTATAGAATGAGCTGCCAGAGGAAGTGGTGGAGGTTGGTCCAATTACAGCATTTAAAAGGCATCTGGATGGGTATATGAATAGGAAGGGTTTAGCGGGATTTGGGCCAAGTGCTGGTAAATGGGATTAGATTACGTTAGGATATCTAATTGGCATAGTTGAGTTGGACTGAAGGGTCTGTCTCCATGCTGTATATCGTTATGTCTCAATAACAGGTGTATTGTTTTGTTTTCCTGTCCAGTGGCCTAGACAACAAATGACCAATTGTATTATCAATCAAGGTAAACTATAGGGACTACAAATTGTTGATTGGGCTGCTACTTGAGTGTGTAGAATCATAGGAAATAGGAGCAGCAGTTGGCCATTCGGCCCTTCGAGTCTGCTCCGCCATTCAATATGATCATGTGTGATCATTCAAATCAATACCGTGTTCTTACTTTCATCCCATGCCCTTTGATTCCTTTAGCCCTAAAAACTATATCCAACTTCTTCTTGAAAACATTCAATGTTTTGGCCTCGACCATAAGATAGATACTCTAATCAACCTGTTCAGACAAATTATGACACAACTTTGGTACTTGAACCCAGATCTCCAGAGATAGGGACATTATCATTGAACCAGAAGAGCTTGAAACATCAGACAGACAATTTGCTTTTAGCTGAAATTATTTTGTCTGCAGCACTCATTGAGGTAGTCAGAAATTAGCCATAATCCACAATCCATTAGAGAGATATTCAATTGCTTCAGAGCTTAAGAAGCACCACTCTGATCAAATGTGGAGTAAGGAAAAGAGGGAGATCTCCATGAACTCGCCATTATGGGACTGAATCAGTGTTACCGGCATTTCTCTGCACCATAGGCGAGCTATTGGATCTACTAATTCCACTCTGTCCCAATTCAATGTTCAGGGTTTTCAAAACACACAGCATGATTGCTTAATACAACACATTGATCATGCCAATAACTAAGCACTCCCCAAATATTTACCCTTTACAACCAGTATTATCAAACTTTGTAACTGACTGAAGTCACTCTAATAGTTGTTTTAGGAATTGTGCAATAATGGGAGATGATTAAATAGAAACCTCATTGATAATCGGCTGCACTATTTATTAAAGTGACAAAGTGAGTTTGATACTATAGAAAACACTGCTAAAGGTAGATTTTGAGGGGGTTATGGGTCAGGTGCAGTGGCCAGCTGGAGCCTGGGTTGAACTGGGAAAAAGGCACACACCTCAGTACATGGGGAGCAAGACAATGCTGCATTTTAAGGAGAAACAATATCTGGCCCCATGCTCTAGGTTAGGAAATTACTCAAACAAGCAGAAGTAGTGGTGCAACTGGATGTTCCACATATTGTGGATGCTCAGTGCCCACAAATGGACAATGCTGAGACAAACCTTGTTCGACGAGACATCGAAGACAAGACAAATTATGTTTTTGCTTTTGCAATTACAAGTTGCTTGGTACCCTCTCATGCACTGTTACAGTTTTGGCTCAACTCATGGATTAGAAGGTTATGGATTCAATTCAATTGAATCGAACATAATCCAGGCTATGCAAAGGGTATGCTGCACTGTCAGTGATCCTATTTTTCAGATGAGCCAGTAAACTTTAGCTCTGTCTGCACTCACGGATGGAGCTTAAAGGCCTCATGCTTGATTTTGAAGCAAGATGGAGGCATTATCCCCAATGTCCTTAATCTCTTTTTGAGAGGTTGCTTATCTGGTCATTTTACGATTGCTGGTTGTAGGAGTTTGCTGTGTACAAATCATCATTTGCATTTCCTTAATTTTAATAATGGCAACAAGGCAAGAGGCCTTTATTAGATATAAAACTGGTTGGGATTTGCTGCTGTTATGAAAGGTGCTATAAAAATGGAAATTTTTGGTAATACAGCACCCTCTCAGTACTGCATTGACACAGCGTGCAGTGTTTTGGATGAGTGTGGGCAAATGAGCAAATTAAATCAAGACCCTGTGTGCCCTACCCAGTAAAAGTACGGCATTATTGCAAAGATAAGGCCAGTTCTCCCTGGTGCCCAGGCCGATAGCGATTCCTCAATGGATATCATTAAAGATAAATCATCTCGCTATTGTCACATTGTGCAGTCACGCTGTGCACAAGTTGACTGTTGTATTTCCTGCATTACAGCAGTGACCGCAGTTCAGAAATCTTTCATTGTCTATACATTTTGAGATATCAGAGTTCCAAAAACATTCACGAGTCTAAATTGCAAGCCTGTGAATCCTGTGTCGGTCTGAGGTTAGTGGGGACGGAGTCAGTGGGATGATGAGAGGGGGAGAAGAGCTGTTCTTACCTCTGACGGAGGGGATGATGTGGGTTCTGTTCTGTGATTAAGCAGGCACAGTCGCTGTGGTTTACTGCACCGACTGCATTCAACTAGCTCTGTATTTCTGCTGCTACACCTTCCTCGGTGTTTGTGAATCCCTGTCCTTCAGACACTGTACACCTTGCACCAATCTCTCTGAGCTTTTCAATTCCGGGTATCCTGTTTCAAGCAAAGGGGCCAGACTTGGCATCTCAGAACGTGGTGTCCCTTCACCACCAACACCCCCTCCCTCCCCAAACTGGCTGTGGAGAGTCTGTGCCATGGTCTGCTCTAACCCATTCTTATCAGAGTGGCAAACAGAGTCCTCGTCGTATTAAAACCAGTGTCCCATCTGAATTCTGCCAAGGTTTGATCGAGTTAGAAGTATACCACATTATTGGTTGCTAACCAGCACATCATATATGAAAAGTGAAACTTCTTTAATGTGAATCAATGTGCAATATCCGCTGGTTAATTCTTAAATAAAAATCGTTTGCCTTGAACTTATTCATGTAATTACACTGTGCTGAATAGAGAATTCAAAAGAATGAGAAAAGCATGACTGGTATGAAAAATATTCTGCTGGCATCAGCGTTTGGTATTATCATCTGAAAATATATCAGTTTTAAACCAGGCACGACGAGACAGAAATTGTGAGCTCCTGTTGTGGACAGTGGCAGATGGTTGCTAAAAACAGCTCTGCTGCCTGGCTTGGCAATTCTCTGGCTCCCCCTCTAAACCCTACCTCCATTCAATGGGTAGAGGACAGCTCATGAAGAGCCAATGGAGGCCTATTAAAGAAGGCAAGCTGGACAAACTTCAGGAAACGCCCAATCTTCTGGAGGTGGGGTTACAAATCAGGAGGTGGCGTTGAGTGGCAGACCAGTGGAAATGGGCAATGCTGTAGGTAAACCATGGAGAGCCACATGGGTGCAGGAATCTTCCTCCATGTCATTTAAGGGACACTTCCGTGAGCATCATAATGAGCAGCTATTTCCCCCAAAAGTAGGTTTAGGACCCAGAGGAGTCCTGACCTTTAATTCCCAACCTGGGGGATGTCTTACCCAATGTCACACACAGAATCATAGTTAAACTACCTCATTCTTTAATTAGATTGACAATATAAATCCAATTTTCTTGAAGCATCACAGGAGAAGCCTCTGGTAAATAATGGCACAGTCTTAGCTTTCTCAATGAAATTATTGAAAGCAAAATTCTTTCTTGGTTTAACGAAGAACAAGTCTGTGTTATTACAATTGCATATCCTTTACTTTCATTGTGGTGTGCCTGAGACACTGATACAGTCAATGCAAACAAGAAGCAAGTACCAAAATTTAAAATCAAATAGATATCTATCTGAGAAAATTGTTTCATGCCTCAACTTGGATATACCAATTGGTGAACAAATCCCTTGCTTAGTTTAGAACTTATTTTATATGAGCAAAACTTACACGGAACAATTTCAAAGTGTGATTAAGATGCCAATGCTAAAGTCTTTTGTCATTTGCAGAGACCCCCCAGGGAAGAATATTTCATTGGTTCATTCATCCTCAAAAAGCCGAGGATGACAAAGATTGGAAACAGAAACCATTGGCCTGTCTAGGAATAATAGGTCGTTTAGGATAATGCTGGTGCACTGATGACTGGGTACTGTTACCAAGGGCTTGAGAGCCATATAGTCTGATGGGAATGTAAAGAAGGTGTTGGAAATGTTGGCATAACATTCCTGATGAAACAAAGTATTTTCTGATGACATAATCCCAGTTAACTTGGCATTCCTCTGATTGCACTAATGAAGTTCCGATGCAAAGGAACAAATTGCTTTGTTAAAGTATACTTTAGAAATGTCCAGCAAAGGAAGTGTTATGTAAGTTGTGAGGATTTTCATTAGCAGACAGAAGGGAATAAAAAGGAGAAACAATTATTTTGTTCCAATTGTGGTTAATCACAATTTCCAGCTTCCCAATTAAACTATTTCCTCCATTAAACTCAACGGAGCATGGGTTTTTGCTGTTCTAGGTGGGAATAAACTATTTGTTGTCCTGAAACTAAAGCATGAAGTAGAAATTTTGTTTGATTATGAGAAGCTGTTTCATCCAAAGGTATACATAAATACACAACGATTCAATATAGTGAAGCTTTTCATGTATAAAATGATCATAAAATGCAATCATTTGATTTGGAGGCATTAAACTGAAATTGCTCTATGCTGAATTTGCATAAAAATACTGCAATAGTTGCAAAGTAATGACATGTGCATTATAAAATATTTTAAAGACATCTCAGGCTAACTTACCAAAAATAACCAAGTCCGTTCAGATAATTCAAGCAATAAGATGCAGATTCTTTAACCTTTTTGCTTAAAATCAAACCTTCATAATTCTGAAACTCAACCTCTTTTGACTACCTGGAAATAAAAAAAAGACAAATTAAACAATGTTGATTTTACAATATACATTAATCAAATACTTCAAAATATATATTTTAAAAGCAATTTTGCAAATGCAAATATTCCTGACAAAGGTGCTTAAAATTCATGATCCATTCCTCTTCATTTAAAGTTGATTTAATTTAATTATTTCAATTGTAATTCTGAAAAAGATATAAAAACATAAAATACTGGAAAGTCAACAGGCTTGGCAAATCTGTGGACAGAGGGAAAGACAATTCACATTTTTAATCAAGTTTCCCTTTTTAAAGTGTGCAATTACTTTTTGCAGGATAATTTAATCAGAAATTGACTTTCAATAAAGGGCTTTTGCTTAAGAAATCAGTCTGGGTAACCCTTACCTCTTCCAGAATGTTAGGGTTTGAACCCTACTCCAGGACCTGAATGTTTAATCAGAGTTTATTTTCCAGTAGAATACTAGCTTTCCGGTATCCTAGGCAACAGTTATCTCTTAACAAACATCACCAGAACTCTTTAATTGCTAATTTGTCACATGACTGTTTATGGAGCCCAAATATGTGCAAATTGCCAGCAGTATTTTCCTACCTTACAACAGAGCTACACTTTAAAAGTGATTATTTTGCCAATGAGAGCTTCGGGATGTCCTGAGGTTGTGAAAGACACTAACTAAATGCAATTATTTTCTTTCCTTTTTGCCCACTCTTGTTTGGAAAGCTCTGACTCTTGCCAAGTTACGATTTGACAGACATTAGTTGTTCTCTAGTACACCTCTCAGAATCAGCTGAAGTACAAAACAAGCCAGGTGGCACTGACTGTCAAAGTTGGTGTATCATACACTTCAATACCAAATCTGTTAGCAGGCTGGGGAAATAATGCTCAGGTAACTACAGTCCATCTTCACCTATCTGTGGCCACTCAAGATATCTTCACAAATTCTAAATTCACATCGTGCTTTACGATATACAGAGTTGCCACTGCGATTTCCAAGTGGAAAACAGTACTGATGATTCTCCATTTAAAAGTATTTTGATTGCAAAAACTACATTTGATGTGGAGGTGCTGGTGTTGGACTGAGGTGGACAAAGTCAGAAGTCACACAACACCAGGTTATTTGAAATCACAAACTGCCCCTTTGTACCATTGTACTTCTCCTGCTCTTCTATTACCGTTAAGAACTTTGACTTCACCTGAAGGGGCAGAGCTCGGACAGCTTGTGATTTCAAATAAACCTGTTGGTGTCATGATCAAAACTACATTTGGTTTTGAATAAAGCAAATTTATAAGACTGGAGGCATAATGTATTTCAAAATACATTACTTTGGAGCACTTTTCAACATAAATTACTGACACAGCTCAAGATAATGTGACATCACATTCTCCAGTTCCATTATTTGCATTTTTTCCCTGCATTATTAAATAAAGAAACATCATTTGGTAATATTTCAGAGTTCATAATTATTTGGCAGAATGAGAAAAACCTACAAAAGTATTGTTCTGCTGTGTAGCTTAATCAATTGCTGACTGAACATTAATTTCTAAAATTACTGTAATACAGGATGATAAATGGAATCTCAAATTTCCAAGTTAATGTTGATCACACGTTCTGTGCACCTTCTCTGCAACAGCAACATTATATTCCTCATTATGTTTTATGACCCTAATATACTTTGTATGGTATGATCTGCCTGTACTGCACGCAAAACAAAGCTTTTCACTGTACCTAGGTATATCTGACAATTATAAATCAACTCAACATTTTTCAAAGTGCCATCAGAAAGAAATTGACCAGTATTCAATGTCATTTCTTTGATAAAATGGATTCAGAAATCCTAACTGTAACAGTGACTGCACACATCTCAGAAAATCAATTCTATTGCAAATCCATAATCTTGTTGAAATAAAAAAAGCATAACAGCTAAAATGTTTAAATATGTAAGTGAACAGAAATATAGGAGTTTATAAATTCATTCAATTACATAAATTATTACCTTAATCCCTGTGTCAAAACTCTCACTCAAATTATTGCTTAACTCTGAAAAGCAACTTTTGTACTGTTGTACATCGGACCGTTGGCTGATTGCATCAGATGGACAGGTGAGTGGATGAATAAAAAAAGAGGGGAGTAAACTAAAAGAGCCAATCATCAAATGTCCCAAACCCAATGCTTCCATTTAAAGCCGACTTACGTCAGTGACACGAAAGAGCAGTATCTTATCCAAAATCAAGATTAACCCAGGCCCTAGTTCACCTATCAATCTGGCAGCACAGCAACATTCTACACCATCCTTCCAAAATAGGTCTCACTAATACTACACAATCAACAAGAATGATCTGATCGCCATGCTTTTTCTTGTCTGAGCAAATACTGATTTTTAGCAGAATGTTCCCAGAAGTTATTTTTCACTTTAAGCTTTCTTTCTACGTTTGTATGTTCAAAGACACAAAGGTTTAAAAACAACAAACATTAGATAATTTTGGGCCTGATATCAAAATTAACATGGTGGTTTAGTAGTTAACACTGCTGCCTCACCACACCAGGGACTCAGGTTTAATTTCACCGTCAGGCGACTGTCTGTGTGGAGTCTGCACATTCTCCCTGCATCTGTGTGAACTTCCTCCTACAGTCCAAAGATGTACCAGATTAGGTGGGTTAGCCATGGGTAAATGCAGGGTTACCAGGGATGGGGTGGATCTGGGTAGAATGTTCTTCAGAGGGCCATTGTGGACTATTTTCATACTGTAGGGATTCTATGATTCTACATATTAATTGTAAGCTTGCTTGGGTTTTAAACATCTGAAATTGCAGGAAAAATGAGACACGGCACAGTGCTCTACAGCATTTATGATCTGGGAGAAAAGTGAGAGAGAGAATGCATTGGGTTTGGATTTCAATGCTTTGGACCTTGATAAATATTTAAAATCCATTCACAGGATGAGTAGTGTTTATTGCTTGTCCCTAATGGCCCTTAGATTAGATTAGATTCCCTACAGTGTGGAAACAGGCCCTTCAGCCCCACAAGTCCACACCGACCCTCCGAACAGCAACTCATCCAGACCCATTTCCCTTTGACTAGTGCACCTAACACTACAGGCAATTTAGCATGGCCAATCCAACTAACCTGCACATCTTTGGACTGTGGGAGGAAACTGGAGCACCCCCACGCAGACACAGGGAAAATGTGCAAACTCCACACAGACAGACAGTCACCAGAGGGTGTCCCAAGCACTGAGGATGTCACCCAGAAAGGGGACAAAACGTTTGAAACAAAAACTCCCAGCTCGACGAACAGAACCACAACAATGAGCACCCGAGCTACAAATCTTCTCACAAACTTTGAAAACCTGGATTCCTGGCGCTGTGAGGCAGCAATGCTAACCACTGAGCCATTATACTACCCCATGTTAAGAGTCAAAAGTTAAGAGTCAAAAAGTGTGGCGCTGGAAAAGCACAGCAGGTCAGGTAGCATCCAAGGAGCAGGAGAATCGACATTTCGGGCATGAGCCCTTCATCAGGAAAGTGGGGAAGAATGTTGCCTCCCACAGTAACCCCTCCAGCAGTTTTTTTAAAGGATGGTACTGCATGTTCTGGAATTTACAAGGATCGTTAATGGGGTTCAAAACAAATGCTTGGGTCTTGCTGCGGTCAATCAGAACCTCCTAACATAGCCAAATATTAACTCCCAAACTCACTTCAACCGAGCATTGAACAGGGGTCATCCCTGGACCATTGGTCAGGTAACTTTGAAAGATTTGTCAATGCCAAGAACTCTTCAATGACAGTGCCATTGACCACAGGTCGTCAAAAAGAAAATGATGTGTGGGAGAGAAGTGGTTTATCACTACACTGTTGTTCCAGAGATCCAGGTAATGTTTTGGCGACCAGGGTTTCAATTCTGCCATGGCAGATAGTAGAATTTGTATTCAATACAATATCTGGAATTTAGTGTCGGAAGATGACCCTGAATAGACCATTGTTGATTGTTAGAAAAACCCATCTGGTTCACTACAGTCTTTTAAAGGAAGGAAGCTGCTTTCCTCACCTGGTCTGGCCTACATGTGACTCCAAACCCACAGCAATGTGCTTGACTCTGGAATGGACAATAAATACTAGCCTGGAGATAAAAGAACTGCAGATGCTGGAATGCAAAGGTAGACAGGCAGGAGGCTGGAAGAACACAGCAAACCAGGAAGCACCAAGAGGTGGCGAAGTCAACGTTTTGGGTGTGATCCTTGGGTTATGCCTGAAACATTGACTTCTCCATCTCCTGGTGCTGCTTGGCTTGCTATGCTCTTCCAGCCGCCTGTTTTGAATGGTTTGGATTCCAACATCTGCAGTTTTTTTAAAAATCAAAAACTTACTGGTTGAGAGCCCAAGAGGGGTTGGTGACCACTATCAACCAGATAAAAGAGCAACAACGCCTGAAGTCAATGGGACAAGATTCCACCATGAAGGGTGGTGATCCTTCCCCACATAAGTACCATGAACTTTTGCTGAACAGGACAGCATTCTGTTGGATCGGAGAGATGCTGGTACCATCACCCTCTCACTAAACTAAGGAGAAATATCAGATTGCTCCAACAGTAGTGGGGTCAGCCACCTTTGTATTGTTGGGGAGATCCTGGTTAGAATATGTCTAAAAACACTTGTCCTTATCATTGCAAAGGAAACCTCCCAGAGAACTGGTGTGGTTTCAGGGCAAACACAGGCACAACTGACATGGTCCATGCACTTTGGTAAAGCCCAAGAAAAGGCGTCGTGAGTGAAACAAGACCAAAACATCTCCATTGTAGATCTCATCTCGGTAAGCAGATATGGACTTTTGGAAACTTCTTCAAAAATCGGGATGCCCAGCCCGGCTCCTGTCAATAGGAAGCAGTTTCATGAAGAAAATACACAGTCAAATAAAAGCAAAATGCTGCCTTCGCTGGAAATCGGAAATAAAAACAGAAAGGGCTGGAGAAACGCAGCAGGTTGGGCAGCAGCTGTAGAGAGGGAGAAAGAGAGTTAACATTTCGAGTTTGATATGAACCTTCTTCAGAACTAAAGAGTGACATTGGACTCTAATGTTAATTCTATTTCTCTCTTTACAGATGCTGCTAGAGTTTCTCCAGCACTTTGTGTTTATTTCATGAAACCCAGTTTGGGCAAATCATGCACATCAGTCACCACCCGAACTGGCTCCGAATCTCCAATGGCATGCAGCAAGGGTGTGTGCTGGTCCTGACTTATTTTAGATTAGATTACGTTAGGTTCCCTACAGTGTGGAAACAGGCCCTTCAGCTCAACAAGTCCACACCGACCCTCCGAAGAGTAACCCACCCATTTCCCCTCTGACTAATGCACCTAACAGTACGGGCAATTTAGTATGGCCAATTCACCTGACCTGCACATCTTTGGGCTGGGAGGAAACCAGAGCACCCAGAGGAAACTCACTCAGACGCGAGGAGAACGTGCAAACTCCACACACAGTCAGTCATCCAATGCTGGAATTGAACCGGGTCTCTGGCGCTGTGAGGCAGCAGTGCTAACCACTGAGCCACCATGCCACCCCACTCACACGCTGAAGAGAATCCCACCCAGACTCAGCTCCCCCAACCCCACCCTCTCTCCCTAACCCCACATTTACTCTTGTTTAAACACTGACTTACCAGTGTCTGCGTTCACTAGGGTTTAGGAGAATGAAAAAGGATTGGAGTGAATGGTAGAAAATTGGAACAGGGCTGGACAGACTAAATGCAGGGAGTGCTAACCACCGAGCCACCGTGCTGCTACTTCAGAATGGCACTGCAGCAGGTAACAAGAGACCTTAATGAGGGAGTGCGCGTTGGCTTCCAGAATGAAGGGAGCCTTTTCAACCTCAGAGAAAAACAAAGGAACCACTCATCGGTAAAACATGTTTTCACTGATGGTTGCACTCTCCTGGCTCACAGGCTGTCAGACCTGCACTGTACAACAACGTGTGTTTCTAAGGCCACACAACACTTCAGACTAAAAGTCAATCTGATGAAACAGTAAAGTCCTGCACTCCAACAAAAGGATACAAGCCATCAAGCACTGACATCACGGGAACTGGGCTAAATGCTGTCAAGTAATTTATCCATCTGGGGAATGGCATCTTGTTTGATGCCACCAAAGACAAAGAAAGCGAACAATAGGCATCCTAAAGCAAACTGAGTATTTGCAAAACCCTACAAATGAGTATCGAGCAATCGCAGTCTCAGAACACAGATCAAGCTCAGCGTAGACCACCGCACCACCTTTTTGCAAAAAGTGCTGAGACATGGGGTCTGTACCAATGATGTGTACACTTTCGAAAGCTCTTCCACCAAAGCTGTCTCCCCAGCATGCTCATGGTTTCCTGAAGGGATCACATCACAAACACTGGCCAACATCAGCAGCAGCAAGACACTCTTCCTGCACAGCCAACTGTGTTGAGTCAGGCCACATTACCTAACTGGACAGTTGCCTAAGATACCAAATCAAGAACACTCCAGAGACCATGGAGACTGAGTAAACAACCAACATGGTAGACAAAGAGAAGTACGGGTCCAACAGTGACTATTCCTTTACCTGTTTCAACTGTGGAAGTATTTGATGGTTACAGATAAGCCTGGCTAGCTACCAATGGGCCTGTACCTAATTTGTTTTCTTTCCTTTTTTTCTTTACCCCCACACTAACGCTTAACTGTGGTAGTGCTTATTTTTTCCCCAGCACCCATGGTGTGTGTGTGTGTGTGTGTGTGAGAGACACAGTGAAAGACACAAAGTGTACAAATCTTTATTCAATTTCCACCACCAGGAAAATAGGAAAACACCCGAGTGGCCTGTGACAAGCAGTGCCCTTCACATCAAAGGGCAATGCTTTCTTTCATTTGTTAATGGGATATGAGCATTGCTGATTGGGTCAGCATTTATTGCCCGTCCCTAATTGCCCATAGGATAGTTAAGAGTGAACCATATTGCTGCTGGTCTGGAGTCACATATAGGCCAAGCCAGGTAAGGATGACAGATTTCCTTCCCAAAAAGGATGTTAGCGAACCAGGTGGGTTTTTAAAATCGACAGCGGCACCACCACCTGCCCCAAAACGAGTAGAAGCCTCCTGCAATCTTCAGCGATGAGGAAGTGCCAAAAAGGAGAGAGTGAGAGGAGTGCACATTACAGCATAATGGTAAGGAACTAAAGAAAATGCTAGTCATAGCATTATTAATAAAGCAATGACATAAGTTTGAGGCAATAACAGCAGAAATTAGAAAGCAGAGAAGTGAGGGAACACCTTGAACAGACACTGAGTTCATTTTTGTATCCTCAACAGGGATGAGAGTGAGAAAGGGAGAGTCCTTCCTCCTAACTCTACGTGAGCAGAGTTCAAAGTTATAAAACTGAATCTAATGCAAACAACAAATGCTGGAGATCACAGCAGCTCAGACAGCATCCATGGAGAGCAATCTAATATTTTGAGTCTAGATGACTCTTACCAGAGCTGACGTGAAGTGTGGAGGGGGGCAGCATTTACACATAAATAAAGCATGAAGGCTGGCCCCCTCCATACTTCTCATCAGCTCGGATGAACAGTCATCTAGAGTTGAAATGTTTGCTCGCTCTCTGTCAATGCTGCTGGCTGACATGCTCTGATCTCCAGCAATTCTTGTTTTCAGTACAGATTCCAGCATCTGCAGTAATTTGCTCCTGAATCTATTGTTATTTGTGTTGCTAACAGAGTTAAGAGTTAGCTATAAAAAGAAGCAACATTGGTGATGAATGACTTTTTTTTTTGAGGTCCTGAAGTCAAAATAGTTAATAGATGAACAATTGCTGAGAATGAAACATTGTAAATAAGGAGAAATATTCATTAGTTTGATCATGTCTATATCTGGTGCCTGTAACTGTAAATTGAAGCAAATCAGACCACTGTGCAGACTGTTCCTTCCAAACAAATCGAATGGAGAGGACCTGAGGGTTGGGAGGTCAGAGAGGAATTACAATATCAAGTCATAGAAGGCTAGACTGGAACTAGTCCAACGCAATGTTTGGAATTGGTTAATTTCCTGATTTCCCAGCATATGATACCAGTTAATATGGTGAAATATGGTTTGTAGGGTTTCTTTAAGTGAGAGCCAGACCAGTTACTAGGCAGAACATCTTGTAGAAAATCTAGGTATTGCAGGACATTAACCAGCATCGCGCCATCTCTGTACATTAGTGACTTTCTTTTAACTGGGGTCAGAAAGAAATTTCCTCCCATCGTTAATTGACTGGGATTTTTCTATGGACTTCTGTCTCCCTCTCTCAGGGAATGATGTATCACTGAGGTGTGTGTGTGTGTGTGTGTGTGTGTGTGTCTCTATTTTGGTGCACACGACCATTACATTTGCGTGGGACAAACTGGATCCATCCAGTGGTTCATGGATTGGAGCAACAAACATTTTGAGATGCAATGTTTTTAGTTTGGCTGCAGTTATCCTTCAGCAAAACAATGGTACCTCTGGGAAGCAAATAGTTTTAAAATCATGACAAAGGTCATGTTGCAAACAGCACAACCACCCCCCACCACCACCAGCCAAGGACAGCATTGCCTCACCTCCATGTGCCAATTGTTCAATTTTGTTCATGGAAAGTTGGCTCTTTGTCAATGCAAACATCTTTCAAAATAAAGTTTAGAACGTTTGCAGGCAGTCACTCTCTACCCCCTACTCTTCAGCCAAAAATCTCGATCAGTTTAAAAAAATATCAGCCAGAGATGCACCACTTTTGATAAAAGTAGAAATGCACTTTGCAATTCACATGCATATTGGAACTGGTATCAGCAGTCAGAAGAAATATTAGCTTGGAGTTTGTCACTGTAATGGTGGTGAAACTCTCAGTCTTTACTGTAATTACCAAATGAAACCTACAATAGCTTTGCTGTTCCCATGTGTACAGCTAAATATGGAAGTCAAGAACCGACTCTTGGTGATTCTTTGATCATATCGGCTACATTGCTGAAGCCTGAAGAGGTGACAATTTGGTACAAGTCACTGAACTGCTGAAAGCTTTTCTACTTTATAATCTCTCTGGTATAAACTCTTGAAAAGACATATTGATCACAAGGTGCAACTGGGGTTTTATCCACGTATTATAATCACAACTACTTCAAGAAAACCTCTCTGGCTCTGGAAGCAAATTATACATTTTTGTAATATCAATGTTTTCCCATTTTAATTCAAACTTCCACAAAATAATACAATCTCAAAAAATCATTTGTATGAAGTTTCAGCTTCTATGAGTATGCCCCAATTTTTATAATCGATATTTTCTGCCCACAAATTTAAATGTAAGCATTCTACCTCACTCCCAATTAGTCCAAACTCCCAAGTTCCTTGGAGCCTGAAGGTGACCAATCAGCCTTCTCCTAGATCTTCCCAATGCCTGCAGTCAGTCACCTGGAAAGGCATGGAGAGCAACACAATGACAATCTTTGACTGTATTGTTTCAGCACCATCACACAGAAACATGATGAAAAACCAAACCAATTATTCACCACCTGGTTGGCGTGGCCAGTAATAGCCCACTGTTCTAACTTGTGACCAGAAAGAACACTCTCACAATTTTAACGACTAATTGTATGTCTCCAGGGGTTTTTGAGTCATAGAGATGCACAGCACGGAAACAGATCCTTCAATTCAACTCGTCCATGCTGACCAGATATCCCAAATTAACCTAGTCCCATTTGCCAGCCCTTCAAACCCTTCCTATTCATATACCCATCCAGATGCCTTTTAAATGTTGCAATTTTACCAGCCTCCACCATTTCCATACATGCACCATCTGTGTGAAACAGTTGCCCCTTAAGTCCCTTTTAAATGTGGGCGGCACGGTGGCACAGCGGTTAGCACTGCTGCCTCACAGCGCCAGAGACCCGGGTTCAGTTCCCGCCTCAGGCGACTGACTGTGTGGAGTTTGCACGTTCTCCCCGTGTCTGCGTGGGTTTCCTCCGGGTGCTCCGGTTTCCTCCCACAGTCCAAAGATGTGTGGGTCAGGTGAATTGGCCATGCTAAATTGCCCGTAGTGTTAGGTAAGGGGTAAATGTAGGGGCATGGGTGGGTTGCGCTTCGGCGGGTCGGTGTGGACTTGTTGGGCCGAAGGGCCTGTTTCCACACTGTAAGTAATCTAATCTAATCTAAATCTTTTTCCTCACATCCTAAACCTATGCCCTCTAGTTGTGGACTCCCCCATTCTCAGGGAAAAGCCTTGTCCATTTACACTATCCATGCCCCTCATGATTTAATAAACTTCTATAAGATCACCCCTCAGCCACTGATGGTCCAGGGAAAACAGCCTCTCCCTATAGCTCAAATCCTCCAACCCTGGCAACATCTTTGTAAAGGGCACACCAGACACGTGGAGACTGTTTAAGGAACAGTTGTTACGAGTGATGCACAAATTTGTTCCTCTGAGATAGGTAAGAAGGGGTAAGATTAAGGAGCCTTGGATGACAAAAACAGAGGAGCTACTCGTCAAAAGGAAGAAGGCAGCTTACATAAGTTAGAGAGAGAAAGGATCTAGCACAGCTTTAGAGGATTACAGACTTGCTAGAAAGGAGCTCAGAAATGGACTGAGGAGAGCCAGGAGGGAGCACGAGAAAGGCTTGGAAAGAAGGATTAGGGAGAACCCAAAGGCATTTTACTCAAGCGTGAGGAATAAGAGATTGATCAGGGAGAAGGTAGGGACAGTCAGGGATAGCGTAGGGTTATCGTGCGTGGAGGCTGAGCGGATAGGGGAAGCCCTAAATGAGTTTTTGCTAAATGAGATTGATAAGTCCCCTAGGCCAGACCAGATTTATCCTAGGCTGCTCCAGGAAGTGAGAAAGGAGGTTGCTAAGCCACTGGCAAGGATATTTGCCTCCTCACTCTCCACTGGAGTCGTACCGGAGGATTGGAAGGAGGTGAATGTTATTCTTTTCAGTAAGGGTAATAGGGAAATCCCTGGCAATTACAGACCAGTCAGTCTTATATCCATGGTCAAAGTTTTGGAAAGAATTCTGAGGGATAGCATTCATGACTAGTTGGAAAAGCATCGCGTGATTAAAGGCAGTCAACATGGCTTTGTGAGGGACAGATCATGCCTCACAAATCTTATTGAGTTCTTTGAGGAGTTGGCATGATAGGTCAAAGGTCGAGCAGTGGATGTAGTGCATATGGGTTTCAGCAAGGCATTTGATAAGGTTCCCCATGGTAGGCTCATTCTTAAAGTCATGAAGTATGGAATACAGGGAGATTTGGCTATCTGGATTCAGAATTGGTTGGCTGACAGAAGTCAGAGTGGTTGTAGATGGGAAGTATTCTGCCTGGTGGTCAGTGTTGAGTGGAGTCCCGCAGGGCTCTGTACTTGGGCCTCTGCTCTTTGTAGTTTTTATAAATGACTTGGATGAGGAGGTTGAGAGGTGGGTTAGTAAATTTGCAGTTGACACAAAAGGTTGTCATTGACAGTATTGAGGGATATTGCAGGCTGCAGCGCAACACAGGCGGGACGCAGAGCTGGGCCCTGCGGGACTCCACTCAACACTGTCCTCCAGGCAGAATACTTTCCATCTACAACCACTCTCTGCCTTCTGTCAGCCAACCAATTCTGAATCCAGATAGCTGAGAAATGGCTGATGGAATTCAACCTGGATAAATGCGAAGTGATGCATTTTGGAAGGTCAAACTTGAATGCTGAATATAGGATTAAAGACAGAATTCTTGGCAGTGTGGAGGATCAGAGGGATTTTGGTGTTCCGAGTACTTAGATCCCTTAAAGTTGCCACCCAAGAGAATAGGGTTGTTAAGAAAACATATGGTATTTTAGCTTTCATTAACAGGGGGATAGAGTTTAAGAGCTGCGAGATTTTGCTACAGCTGTACAAGTCCCTTGTGAGACCACACTTGGAATATTGTGTCCAGTTCTGGTTGCCCTACTATAGAAAAGATACAGAGGCTTTGGTGAAGGTGCAAAGATGATTTACCAGGATGCTGCCTGGACTGGAGGGCTTGCCTTATGAACAGAGGTTGACTAACCTCAGACTTTTCTCTCTGGAGAGAAGGATTGAGGTACCTGATCGAGGTATACAAGATAATGAGAGGAATGGATAGAGTCAATAGCCAGAGACTTTTCCCCAGGGCAGGGTTGACTGGCACAAGGGGTCATAGTTTTAAGATATTCGGAGAAAGGTATATTTGAAGGACCTCAGAGGAAGACTTTTTATGCAGAGAGTTGTGAATGCATGGAATGCATTGCTAGCCGTGGTGGTGGAAGAAGAGTCATTAGTGACATTTACGTGACTGCGGGACATGCATGTGGATAGCAGTGAATTGAGGGGTGCATAGGTTAAGTTATATTATTTTACAGTTGAAAATGTGTTGCTGGTTAAAGCACAGCAGGTCAGACAGCATCCAAGGAACAGGAAATTCGACGTTTCGGGCATAAGCCCTTCATCAGGAATGAGGAGAGGGTGCCAGGCAGGCTAAGATAAAAGGTAGGGAGGAGGGGCGATGGAGATGTGATAGGTGGAAGGAGGTCAAGGTGAGGGTGATAGGCCGGAGTGGGGTGGTGGCGGAGAGGTTAGGAAGAAGATTGCAGGTTAGGAGGGCGGTGCTGAGTTGAAGGAACCGACTGAGACAGGGTGGGGGGAGGGGAAATGAGGAAACTGGAGAAATCTGAGTTCATCCCTTGTGGTTGGAGGGTTCCCAGGCGGAAGATATTATTTTATATATTATTATATTATTTTACATTAGGATTAATCCCTGGCACAAAACAGTGGGCCAAAAGGCCTGTTCTGTGCTGTACTTTTTAAAAATCTTTTCTGAGCCCTTTCAAGTTTCAAAACATCCATCCAGTAGGAGGGAGACCAGAATTGAACACACTATTCCAAAAGCGGCTGAACCAATGTCCTGTACAGCCGCAACTTGACCTCCCAACTCCCATACTCAGAAGGAGTTGATTGGACTGCGGGCAGACCCACTCTCTGCTTTGGTTACGTTAAATGGCACAGATTGGGAAACAATGTTCCCAGAAATAATAAGAAAGGAAGAAAACATTTGCATTCACTTAATGAATTACAAATCCCAAAAAATTTGTCCTCAAAGTGCTCCACAGCCAATTAATTTTATTGAGTACAGTGTAATTACCTCTGTTTTAATTGGCTAGCAGCCTAATGCGGGGGTTTAATGCCTGTGTTGGGCAGGGAATTCTCTATGATGTCCAATCCAATGTAACAGAACCTCCAACAGCAGGCAGCAATGGTGAGCAGCAGACAAACAGGAGGCTGAAGGAACACAGCAAGCCAGGCAGTGTCAGGAGGTGGAGAAGTCAACCTTTCGAGTACTAACCCTTCCAGCTGTGTTCTTCCAACCTCCTGTTTGTCTACTTTTGATCTCGCGCCTGCAGCTTTTTTTTGTTGGCTCTAAGCAATGGTGAGCAATTGTGCCAAAACTTCCACCAGCAGGTGGTGAGAGTGAGTGGGGGTACTGCGACAGTTGAAAAGACCCTCTCGAGAAAACAAATGGTATCTTAGTGGGAAGGAGGGCTCATGAGTAGAAACACTTCCCTTTTTAACCTCTTCCCTTCTTGTTTGTAATAACCTGATGCCAGTGGAATAAAGAATGCTTACTTCATAATGTTTGCGTCGTCTGTGTTTTCAAGTTTCATAATACAGACATAGAACATAGAAAAGTACAGCACAGAACAGGCCCTTAGGCCCACAATGCTGTGCCAAGGTTAATCCTACTGTAAAATATAGTAACAACCTACGCACCCCTCAACTCACTGCTATCCATGTGCATGTCCAGCAGTTACTTAAATGTCCCCAATGACTCTGTTTCCACCACCACAGCTGGCAACTCATTCCATGCATTCACAACTCTCTGTGCAAAAAACCTACCTCTGACGTCTCCTTTATACCTTCCTCCTAATATCTTCAAACTATGACTCCTCGTGCCAGTCAATCCTGCCCTGGGGAAAAAAGTCTCTGGCTAACCCTGACCCTGTTTTTAATATGTGAAATTGGACTTTTAAATTGAACATGATAGTGCAACTTTCAGACTTGAACCTTCAAGTTAAAGATGACACACTGAAACCTCTGTCTCTTACATATAAAAAAACCTGAAAGATATTTCCTTTGGTGAATGGCTGAATTTATTTTGAACGGCAAACTATTCAACTGGAAATATATTGGTGCAACCTTCTCCATATCACTTTGAAAGACTATATAGACTGACATGCACCTAAGTACAAGTTCAAATTAGATTCTTACCTAAAATAGGCCATGGGAATAAGAGAAAATGCTGCATAGATAATATATCCTTCTCTTCAACCTACTGTAGCTATCTCCAGCAAACATTACAATATTCATTATTGCAAGTAATACCCACCCAAGATAGGATGTACAACATGTTTAAAGTTTGCTACTGATCAAGCATTATCTGCGAGTTATTAATGCGCCATTTGTCATGTCAGCTGCTGTGTCCTGGAAGTCAGAAATTATAGCCTTTTTTTAATCTTATGCTTGACAAAATAGGCTTGATATTGATGATAAGATTAAAGGCAATTGTAATGACACTCAAACAATGTTGCAGAGACACCAAATATATCACATAATTAACAAGTAAAGCATTAGACCATAACAGCAAATAAAAAGGGCATGGGATTTAATCCGCTCTGAGCTGAAAATGTGTTGATGGTCAAAGCACAGCAGGCCAGGCAGCATCTCAGGAATAGAGAATTCGACGTTTCGAAAATCCCCCATTCATGTAATTCCTACCACTGCCCCCTATAGGTTGTCAGATGTAAAGAGAGTGTTGCTTTTTTCTCTTTTAAGCAGTACGACGGACTGCCTTCATATCTGTGAACTGAGAATTGACCGGAGTTTCCTCCCTCGATCAGTACTCAATGTAAATATGTGTGATGGAAGAAACGGACCAGGCTCTAGCTTCTTTTAACTTGTTAAGTCAAGCCACCATAGCCCTGCCAGACCATATGGCTGCTCTCCTCATTAGAAAAAGAGACAACTAGTGGTGGTTTAACCTGAGGATCACCATGCCTCAGGGGATTGGAGACGTTGAGAAGGAGAATCCTTTATGACAGCTAGTGTAGGAATTGAAACCTTGCCATTGGCATCATTCTGTATGACAAACTAGCTGTCCAACCAACTGAGCAAAGCAACACCCTCTCTTTGGTTAACTAGGCTGACATTAGTCACAACCTGTTTTCCTCTAATGACACAATGACTCTGACCAATTTTTAAATCGATGCACATATAATGCTTTCTATGATTAGATTAGATTACCTCCAGTATGGAAACAGGCCCTTCAGCCCAACAAGTCCACACCAACCCTCCAAAGAGTAACTTAATAAGACCCCTTCCCCTACCCTATATTTACCCTTGACTAATGCACCTAATGCTGTGGGCAATTTAGCATGGCCAATTCACCTGACCTGCACATCTTTGGATTGTGGGAGGAAACCGGAGCAGCCGGAGCACAGGGAGAATGTCTGAGTGGAGTTTGCACATTCATCAGAGGCTGGAATCAAACCCAGGTCCCTGGCGCTGTGAGGCAGCAGTGCTAATTGCTGAGCCACTATGCCACCCTGGATACATCACAGCTTGGTATGGAAACTGCTTTTCCCTTGACCATTAAGAAATTACAGAAAGTCATGAACACAGCCCAGTCCATCATCCAAACCAGCCTTCCATCCATTGACTCTGTCTACACTTCCCACTGCCTAGGAAAAGCAGCCAACATCATCAAAGATCCCTCCTATCCCAGTTATACTCTCTTCTGTTGGGCAGAGGATATAAAAGTTTGAATACATGTGCAAATAGATTCAAGGGCAGTTTCTTCTGCATTGTTATCAGACTTCTGAATGAACCTCGAATGCTAATTCTGATTTTTCTCTCTCTCTCTCTGCACCTTTTCTACACTGTAACACTGTATTATGCACTCTGTTCTGTTAATCTGATACATTTTGCACGACAAGATCTGCCTGTACAGCAGCAAATCAACACTTTTCACTGTATCTTGGTACGTGGCAACAATAAATCAATCACATGTTGACTAAACACACATGGAGAAGCATCAAGCGTATCCAACAGCCGTGGAACTATACTGTAGGAACTCGAGCCAGTGTGTCCAGGAAAGCAACAAGAGAAAACTAAATGGCAAAATTTCCCTGCCCTCCCAAAAAGGTTCTTTTTTGTGCACGCTCAAATTTTAAATATTGGGACACAGAGTTCCCAGAAACCACTTCATTAAAATCAGAAAGCATTCATGTTCATTTGGTACCTTTCACATCCTAAGGCTTCCTCGCCACCCCTACTAAGTGCTCCATAGCCAATTAATTTTACAGGCAGTAATAAAGTCATCGTTGTTAAGTCAGAAAATCTGGCTACCAATCTGTGTACAGCAAAGTCGCCCAAATAGCAGTGAAATAAATCAAAATGTAAAACAGAGCTGAACTTCCATTCCAAATTCCACAACCCAAGACACTCTGTATGCTTTACAGTCACATCAGAGCTCCCACCCACTGCCTTTCCTCTGACCACTCAACTTTGGTTCTAGAGATGGAGGATCATAACTAAAATCTGGTCGAACTGCTCTGTGCCCTGTCAAGGACCCTTGCATCCTTCAGATCATGTGATTATCTCTGCTGGAAGCTAGACTCTAGCCTGGGTCTAGCTAGAGTCAAGCTGTAGCATATCTTCTTTGCTTATGTACTCTTGGCCTGATTTATAATGCTCCTACGCTTTAGTTACCACTCTCTAAACATGCCGTGCCACTTTCAACAATGAATCCACTTACATTCCAAGGTCTTCTGTTCCTGTAGACATTAAGCTCTAGGTTCAGGTTGCATTTCAACATATTGCTATCTAACTCCAAGGCAATAGCAGCATCACTGAGGCAAGCTGGCAGAGATAGATTAGGACTGTGCTCACCAAATAGTTTAAATAAGATGGCCAATTTGTAAAATAAAAACGATTCTCCTCTGCAACGCAATTATTGCTGGCAATAGCTAAACTTCAATTTCAGAAGGTATCTATACAATTACTGTGCAGATAAGTAATTGATACAAACCTGGAGTCCTTTAAATAACGATTGTATCAACTTAAAATAAAGTTATATTACCAGGTTTGACATTTAATCACTGGAACAATTTACACAGCAAGCGTTTCGATAAATTTTGCGGAAATTTCTTGCCATAAGCCAAAGAAATGCTTTCTCAAGATAGAAAAATACACCTTCAAGGGCTATTATCTTGATCCAACCTACATTATAATTAACCACCCATTTGCTCTTTTCTAGTACATCTTCTGAGTAAAGCAACCTGTGAAATTGTTATCACACCTGTCTGGTGAAGGGTTGACTTTCGTATGAACACAAGTGAAAATATCTTAGCTTGCCAAAATCAAAACACACACATCCCTTTCAAAGAAACAGGGTGAGGTAGATCTTTTCACATCTTTTATTTAATAACTGGGATAACACACATGTTATCAAAAGTTCAAATGAGAGCAATGGTAAATGTACAAGTCACTCAGCTTGTTTAAAAGGAAAACACAAACATATTAGATGTGGTGAACGGTGTACATTCAAACATCTTTTCAGGCCAATCTCTCACACGTTATCATGTTTGGCTGAAAGTAAAGCATGACTCAGCACAAGCAACTCTCTCTCTCTCTCTCTCTCTCTATGCCGTTCTTTAGTTAACTCCCTGGGGATTTAGCAAAGTAAGAAGCAATATCTTATTTTTGAACATAACCAGAAAGCTCAGCTTCCAGGAGAGGATTTAACTGTCATGGCAACCCTCACAGCGATTCATATTTTGAGTCCATGACCAGTGTTTCAGATACAGGGCCATTGGAACATGAAGATGCGATCACAGAGGGATTTTTAAATTCATTGAGAGGGTGTCACTAGCTACGCCAGCATTTATTTTCCATCCCTGATTGCACTGAGGACAGTCAAAAGTCAACCACATTGCTGTGGGTCTGGAGTCACATATAACCCAGCAGGTTCCTCCGCAAAAGGGCATTGATGAACCAATGGGTTCTTTTTTCAACCATCAACATGGTCATCATTCGACTCTTAACTTCAGATCTTTAAATGAATTCAAATTGCATCATTTGCTGCGGTGGAGGATTTGAACTCATGTCCCCAGGACATTATCTGCTCTGTGGATTAATAGGTCTAGTGATTGCCTCCCTATTCTCAAATTTTCAAAAGGGTTTGGCTGAACATTTATATTACTGTGCAGAACAGTAGGTCACCAAAATAAGTTCAGTTTCTGAGTGGCATTCACACATAAATTGTTATCGTTAATGTTACAGAGACACCTTCCATTTACATAGGTGCTATATTACATTTTAAAAGGTGAAGGCACCTCAAGGAACATAAACCAAAAATAAAGTGCACTGCCAATATAGAGCACATCAGAGCTGGTGAATGGCTAAAGCGGTAAGATTTCCACCGAATCTTAAAGAAATAGTGAAGGGGAAGTTATGGGAGGGCTCGCCACAGCAAGGTTCAAGTGATGACGATGGTGCACAAGCAGTAGGAATACACACGTAAATACATTAGAACAATATAAACTATTTGGAGGCTAGAGGAGCTGGAAGCATTAGAGAGATGCGGAGAACTGAGGTCATGGAGGGATTTGAACACCAGGATGAGACTCTGAAGGATGACCTTATAGAAGTTTATTAAATCACGAGGGGCATGGATAGGATGAAAAGTCTTTATTCCAGGGTGCTGGAGTCCAAAACCAGAGGACATGAGTTTAAGTGAGAGGGAAAAAAAAAGGACCTGAGGGGTCACTTTTTCATGCAGTGCGTGGTACATGTATGGAACAAGCTGCCGGGGAAGTGGTGGAGGCTGGTACGATTACAACATTTAACAGGCATCTGGATAGGTATATGAATAAGAAGGGTTTAGAGGAACATGGATCAAATGGCACTAGGTCAGACTGGGATGGGTGGTTGACATTGAATTATAGAGTCATAGAATCATAGAGATGTACAGCATGGAAACAGACCCTTCTCGGTCCAGTGCCAACCAGATATCCCAACCCAATCTAGTCCCACCTGTCAGCACTCGGCCCATGTCCCTCCAAACCCTTCCTATTCATATACCCATCCAAATGCCTCTTAAATGTTGCAATTCTACCAGCCTCCACTATGTCCTCTGGCAGCTCATTCCATACACGTACCACCCTCTGCGTGAAAACGTTGTCCCTTAGGTCTCTTTTATATCTTTTCCCTCTCACCCTAAACCAATGCCCTCTGGTTATGGACTCCCCGACCGAGGGAAAAGACTTTGTCTATTTATCCTATCCATGCCCCTCAGTTTTGTAAGAGAATCAACGTTTCGGGCATAAGCCCTTCTTCAGGAATGAGGAAGGTGTGCCAAGCAGGCTAAGAGGGACTTGGGGGAGGGGAGTTGGGAATGCGATAGGTGGAAGGAGGTTAAGGGGAGGGTGATAGGCCGGAGAGGGGGTGGGGCCGGAGAGATAAGGTGGGGGGAAGTGGAAAGGAGGAAGCTGGAGAAATCTGTATTCATCCATTGTGGTTGGAGGGTTCCTAGGCTGAAGAGCTTCAGGGCAGAGGAGATGACCTGGGGGGTGCAGTGAGAGGGGGACTCACTGAAATCCTTGTAGAGGGAGGAAGAGAGCTCCTTCAAGGAAGGCATCCTTGCAAGAGGATTCGCTGTAGGTTAAAATCAACTAGGAGAAAGTGAGGACTGCAGATGCTTGGTTAGGGTTAGGGTTAGGGTTAACCCTAACCCAAATCTACTGCGAATCCTCTTGCAAGGATGCCTTCCTTGAAGGAGCTCTCTTCCTCCCTCTACAAGAATTTCAGAGAGTCCCTCTCTCACTGCACCCCCCAGGTCATCTCCTCTGCCCTGAAGCTGTTCAGCCACGTCCTCAAACAGACTCGCATCTTCCGCCACGTCCTCAAACAGACTCGCATCTTCCGCCTAGGAACCCTCCAACCACAAGGGATGAATACAGATTTCTCCAGCTTCCTCATTTCCACTCCCCCCACCTTATCTCAGTACCAACCCTCGGACACAGCACTGCCTTCTTGACCTGCAATCTTCTTCCTGACCTCTCTGGCCTATCACCCTCACCTTAACCTCCTTCCACCTATTGCATTCCCAATGCCCCTCCCCCAAGTCCCTCCTCCTTACCTTTTATCTTAGCCTGCTTGGCACACATTCCTCATTCCTGAAGAAGGGCTTAGGCCCGAAATGTCGATTCTCCTGCTCCTTGGATGCTGCATGACCTGCTGCGCTTTTCCAGCAACACATTTTTCAGATCTGATCTCCAGCATCTGCAGTCCTCACTTTCTCCTCAGATTTGTAAACCTCTATGAAGGTCACCCCTCAGCCTCCGACGTTCCAGGGAAAACAGCCCCAGCCTGTTCAGCCTCTCCCTATAGCTCAAATCCTCCAACCCTGGCAACATCTTTGTAAATCTGCTCTGAACTCTTTCAAGTTTCACAACATCTTTCCAACAGGAAGGAGACTAGAATTGCACGCAATATTCCAACAGTGGCCTAACCAATGTCCTGTACAGCCGCAACATGACCTCCCAACTCCTGTACTCAATACTCTGACCAATAAAGGAAAGCATACCAAATGCCTTCTTCACGATCCTATCAATCAAGTTTGTGAGACATGATTTCCCACGCACAAAGCCATGTTGACTATCCCTAATGAGTCCTTGCCTTTCCAAGTACATTTACATCCTGTCTCACCATCAACTTGCCCAGCACAGAGGTCAGGCTCACTGGTCTATAGTTCCCTGGCTTGTCTTTACCGCCCTTCTTAAACAGTGGCACCACATTTGCCAATCTCCAGTCTTCTGGCACCTCACCTGTGACTATTGATGATACAAATATCTCAGCAAAAGGCCCAGCAATCACTTAAGGGTCTGTTTCTGTGCTGTATTGATAGAGTGGGAACCAATTTAGGACAAAGATGGTGAGTGAATGGCACTCTATGAGCTCGGATATGGGTACATCTACGACCAACTCATGTCAATGAATCAACATGATCCTGTGTGTTAGAACAGTAGGGTGAAAGCATGTGATTTCTTGGAAAGTCAAAACGTTTCCTACACTTCCTGGAGACCTCTCCACATTTGGATTTGTCGATATTTTAAGTCATTGGCCAATGCAAATTTGTTGATGCCCAAACAGCAGGAAATCTGCCTGGCTCTTATGATTAATTATTCATTGGAAAGTGAAACTGCATTTCAAATTATTCAGTTGAAATCTGTGGTATGGAAACAGGGCAAGTTCTGGAAATCAAGTAACTTCCCATAATGCATTATATTTTGTTGGACTAACGTAGTCAAAGTAAATTAATTCACTTAGGTTTCACTATTCAAAATGTTGTCACCTGTGCTAAAATAAGTATGGTCAATAAATGAAATGATGCACTACGCAAAAAGATTGTACAATAGCCTCCAAGTTGCAGCTACATAAATCTTTTACTACACACCTTGTCCTGACTATGACCAGTGGAATGCACTGGCAATCACGCCCCATTATTCCCACAATCATCCCATTGATAGAATTATTTTGATTCAATCTGAAAAATGGCCAGTGCTTCCTGTTTGTACTGCTAACCAGAATAAATGAGACTTTCATCAGTTTCCTTTAATAATCTCAAAAATAAATTCTGTTTTAAATAATCAAGTTATTTTAAATATCAAGTGAAAAAATTAGTTAACAACTAAAGCTGTAATCCCAATTTAGAAATATATCCTCTTTCAATCCCAAATCAAACATACTCACATCATAAAAAAACAAAGTCTCTGCATAGTTGCTTTTTTGAAAAGTGCAAAAGAAATAAACTAAAAGATAGAATTTGATGAATTCTCGCAATCCACCGTATTTCTTCTTTATGAAATCGAATTGCTGACAGCCATACACTGAAGGGAGGTCTTCCACACAAACACTGGCTCGAGTGTAGGCAAGGTAGTCATAAGTCTTTTGAAAATAATCGCACCTCAGCTTCTCAGAATTTACAAGATAGTCAAAATATTGAGATGGGAAATTGACTCAGGTTGTAATTAGTTCCATTAAAAAGGACAGGGAAGAAACTTATAGCTTTTACTACAAGCTTTGGGAGATCATTTTTCTTCTGGCTCCCTTGGCTTTTGAAAAAGAAACTAAAGCTGGAGAGGATTACCAGGTTGAAGCAGCACAGATTTCCCTAATCTATTCCAAAACCAGATTATCCAGCAATTAAGAGCAATAAACCTGTATTTCCCTAAAAGCATTACTTGGCTGCTTTTCTGAAGTCATTTGACTTTCATTAGCTAGCAGATTGGCCACAGCCTACAATAAATTGTTGACCTCATGCCTTGGCTAAAAAAAACCTATTTAATCCAGAAAGTACCCAAACAGTTCAATATCTTGCAGTTTTCACAAATTCCATAAATATATGCAGTCAGGTCTTCTACAACATGGATGGTTGTGTTCTTGGGCAACACCAAGTTATAGAAAAATCACACTTTAGAAACAGCATTTAAAATGTTGGTGATGTAATCACATTACAGCCAACACACGGTTTGAAAGTTTGCACTTTAGAAACATCATCTCCAATTTGTCAATTGAGTTACAGTGAATTCACAGTGAGGAAACGTGTCACAGCAAACTGACCGGTTGTCATGCAGTTGCAACATGGTCTCACCCTTGGGAATTGCAAATCATTTCCAAATGCATTTCATTATGATGTAGACATGAAATATACACAACACAAAATTATAAACATTAATAACATCAATTTTGTGTAAGAAAAGATGATGTCTCCCTAGCTGTTGATGTCAATGGTGCTTGCCAGTATCCCTTCCATAAATAAATCTTAAGGAAACAGGCCCTACCAATCTATCAACACAATTTTCTAACCAAAGCATTGTTGTGAATCTGATGTTATTACTGCATTTACTATCCTGAAATCTAAACAGAATCTTGTTGACCCAGCAGATTCAGCAATTATTACAACTGGAGAACTCCAACGATTTTGAGAGATCCAACAAGCGATTTTCTAGCATATATTGCATTTCCACTTTTCCGTGCACGAGTTTCTCTGGACTTATAGAGTCATAGAGATGTACAGCATGGAAACAGACCCTTCGTTCCAACCTGTTCATGCCGACCAGATATCCCAACCCAATCTAGCCCCACCTGCCAGCACCCGCCCCATCATCCTCCAAACCCTTCCTATTCATATACCCATTTTAAACAAAAAAAAATCTTTTATTGACGCAGATTTCCCATATCCCCAAGGATCTTTTTCTATGTTGCAGATCTCCGTCCACATCATCCCTTGCTAAAGTTGTACACCCCAATTTATCTCCATAAGATTTCCTTCAATACTGTAGGAAACCTGAAGTACACTCTATGTCCTTCCCTTAAGGATAAGTATATGGTGGCTTGCTGTCCCATATTTAAGAGTTATCTAACTGGATAATAGGAAGATCAATTTATGAGTGGCCTATGTATACTTCTATCTCAATCTCACTTTCTCTGTTATCATTAATTCTTCTTATTATCTGACATTCCTGATGAAGGGCTTATGCTTGAAATGTTGACTCTCCTGCTCCTCGGATATTGCCTGACCTATCTTGCTTTTCCAGTGCCACACTTTTCAACTTACTATCTGACATACGTGGTTCTTCTTATCTTCCTTTCTACAATGGTATTGGAACATTGGAACTGGAGCAGGCCATTCAGCCTCTCAAGCCTGTTCCACATTCAATGATATCATGGCTGATCTGTGGCCTAACTTCATATGGCCTTTGGCCCATATCTTCGAGGAGAAAGTGAGGACTGCAGATGCTGGAGATCAGAGCTGAAAATGTGTTGCTGGAAAAGCGCAGCAGATCAGGCAGCATCCAAAGAACAGGAAATTCGACGTTTCGGGCATAAGCCCTGATGAAGGGCTTATGCCCGAAACGTCGAATTTCCTGTTCCTTGGATGCTGCCTGACCTGCTGTGCTTTTCCAGCAACACATTTTCAACTTTGGCCCATATCTCCCTTATAACTCCATCTATCTCCCTCAATCGCCTTGCATAACAAAAAATTATCTATCTCGGGTTTTAAATTAACAACTGATCCAGCATCCACTGTCATATGTGGAAGGGAATTCCAAACCTCACCCAACCTTTATATGTAGAAGTGATACCTAACATCTCTCCTGAACGGTCTGGCCCTAGTTTTCAGACTATGCAGTCTCGTTTTAGAATCTTCATTCAACCTGTTGATAGGACATCACCAATTTTTCTTCCTGGGACCTGGAATATTTATCAGATAATTCTCCTTTCAAACCTTAGTTATCTTTTACAGACCACTAAATGTTGCTTTCAAAGTCTCACTGTGTAAAAGGTAACAATCTTAACACTTCAGTTCCTGTTAAATTATCATATTTCAACATCTTTCATCTTTGCTTTTCCTTAAGAAAAAATGCTCCTGTGAGTTTCTCCAGGAACACTGGCACATAATCAAACATAGAGGATTCATCTTCCAGTCCTAAATGTGCATCAATTTTAGTGGACCTCTTATCTCATGACCATAATTGATTCAAATGAATTAAACCTTATTGACTCACTCAGTCAGGAAGCAAATAAACGCAAATCCAGACATTTCTCCTCATCATGGAGATCTTCATGACAATATGCTTCAATTATTGACTTGACAGTCCAATGGCATTTCTCTGAAGCTTCCTGCTTCTGTGGAGTTATCCAGTCAATTAAAAAAAAGGACCAAATTTTCCACGGCCACTTTAGCTGTGATTGGTCACAAAGGCTCCTACCACTCTGTAAAAAAAACATGCCCAGGAACTGAATTACCATATCCAGAATAGAAAGCTGGAAGGTTGGTGTCCCATTTGTGTTTTGGTAACAGTTATATACAGTCTACTAATATCTGACTGAATGGTTTCTCAAAAACCAATATGGACATTAAAAGGTGCCAGAATAATTGTAAATTGCAGAATTCTTGGTGAGAATGGCAGATTTCACAAAACTCCACTATGTCTTTGTGAAGAGTGGCCAGTAGAAATGATCACATATTAATGCTGGGACTTTCATATCACTACATTCCTGACAAAACAATTTGATGAACTACCCACACCATCCATTTACGATGGGGGCTGGTTAATCCTAATGGCTGGATAGTTAGTCTACAATGCTGACAGTCTGGGTTCAATTTCTCAGCTGGATGAAGGACTCTCCTTCTCAACCTTTCCCCTCACCCAAAGCACGGTGAGCCTCAGGTTAAACCACCACCCGTTATCTGGTTGAAATGAAAGACAGCAGCTCTATGGCCTGCTGAGACTATGATGCTTTAGCAGTTTAACTACCTGATCAACAACCATCTATTCTTCCAGACCTGTAAAGAGGTCTCCACTTCCTCATCTAAACCCCATTTATAACACTGTACACTCCAGACGTCCCTCAGCCTTATATCCAGTGAGGGCTAATTTTACTAACTTCCATAACTCCAGATCTGCTGGCTGAGCTTCAATTGAAGGACAAAAACACTCATTTTAGATTATTTACACCTTTTATTTAAAGGTTTGGCTACTTTATTACTTTGATGATGGACTTTGTTTAGCTATTCCTCTGGTACCACCAATGAAGGAAAGGCATCTGTAACCTATTGGAACTGTTCCATCTCTTTGTCTTCAATCGGACTTTCTGTTATTTTGGGCAAAGCTACAACTTGCACTCCTGCCAAATAAATACCGGGGATTCCATTCACCTTATCTGTATGAAATTTCTAAACAATGCCTACTTTTATTGTTGTTTCAGGCATTAAGTCACATACAAAGTGAGCGCTGTACAAAGGAATGGATGTCTATTCTCCACTAATACCAATTAGAACATAGAACGGCACTGAACAGGAACGGGCCCTTCGGCCATGATGTTGTGCTGAACATGATGCCAAATTAAACTAAGCCTTTCTGCCTGCCAACGGCTCATATCCCTCCATTCTTTCCACATTCACGTGCTAATCTAAAAGTCCCTGAAATGCCTCTAATGTATCTACCTCTGCCATCATCATTAGCAGTGAATTCCAGGCTCCTACTACTCTGTGAAAAAACATGCCCCTCATGTCTCCTTTGAACTTTCCCCCTCTCAACTTAAAAACATGCCCCATGGTATTAGACATTTCAACTCTGGGAAAACATTTCTAGATTGTTGAAAGATTATTAAAAAAAATTATTGGAAGGTTGGCTTTCAGCATGCCCTTTGGATTAAAAGTTATGTCTTTCTCCAGGAAGAGAGGTTGAATAACTTCTGTATTCCTTAACACAGTTAAAGATTAGCTGTATCATGGGAGAAATCAGGGTGTACTTTTCCTCTCGAGAAGAATTCTTTCCATCTGAAGTCTCCTTTATTAACCTATAAAAGTCCCATGATCAAGGAACAGATCAAGGCCCACAGAGTCTGCTCCATCATTCAATGAAATCATGATTTCATAATCCTCAACCCACATTTTCCTGCCTTGTCCCCATAGCTCTCGATTCCCCTTACTGAGTAACAGGGGAAGGGCAGGGAGTGACTTGCAACATTGAGTGAAAACTATGACAGTTGTCTTTCTTCTGACTTCCTACATTTTTTAAATAAATCAAGGGTTGCTAGGTAACCATCAGCACAGGGTCCTACTCTCTGTTGCAAAGCCATTTTTGAGCAATTAAGAATGTGACTGTTGTCAAAGTACACCCTCATTTCTCCCATGATCTGTAACTGTTAAGGGATACAGAAGCTAAATCAAACTCTCTTTCCTGGAGAAAGACATTACTTTACATCCAAAGGGCACGTTGAAAACCAACCTTCCAATAATTGGCTTTACTGGAGAATATGTACCCATTTCTTTGTACTGAGGACACTTATGCTTGAAACAGTAAAAGTAGGAATTGTTTAGAAATTTCTCACAGATGGGGTCAATGTAATCCCAGTTTTTTAAAAAAAAATTTGGCAGGAATGCAAATTGTAGCTTTACCCATAAATCATAGAAAATTCAATGGAGTGAAAGGGATGGAACAGTTTCCTTCATGTATGGCACCAGAGGAATGGCTAAACAAAGTCCATTGCTTTCCAAAGGTCTCAGTGATAAAGGACATAGTAATGTCACCAAAACTTTTATTTAGATATGTGGATAATTAAGAGCAATAAACCCCATCTCTCATCTCCCCAAAAGCCTTGCTTGGCTCCTCTTCCAAAGTTCCATTTCTGTGGTCAACAAGTGGTTCATAACCTTAAACTGTTGACCACATTTCTTGGTAAAACCCAGTTTAATCCTGAAGCTCGACAGGTAATTCCATATCTTCCAGTTTTTCATATAGTTCGTAAATATAGATGTATAGCCTCAACGCACCAGAGTTTTTTTTTACTTGATCACCTACCGGATCCCTTTCCAATGGAATCCGTTCCTCTCTTTGAGTATAATTCCATGTAAGATCTATGTCCAGAAAGATGAGTTTATTTGCTTAATTAGCTTGTTAAAAACTCATACAGATCTTGAAAACAAAATCACACACACAATGTTATGTATGTATAATCTAGCTTCTGGATTTTTTTCCTCTACAGATCTCAACAAAATGTAGATCTCTAGTATACAGGATATTTAGGTATTAATCTGATCTATTACCTCAAAGTTGTGTTTCAAGTGGAGAAGGATTTGTAAATTGGCACGTCCTGATTATGATCTTTGGGAATTGTTTGCATGGAGCTCAGGTCAGTCAGGAGGCAATTCTTAGCTGTTTATAAGTTTTGGGTGGGGTTTTGCATCCATAAGTACCATGTGATATTGTCATCCTTGAAATGGGATATGTGACGGATGCACCTTGGATTCAATTTTACCCATGGTTGTTACTATTCCAACAAGTTGGGTTTATAGAATGTGCAGTTATACAGTTATTACACTGAAGCATAGAAAAAGAATTTGATGTCAGTGACATGAGGAATGGCCAAGGAGGTGATTTTAAGGATAGTCTTAAAGACTTGTGGAAAGGCTGATGAGTTTCTACAGTAAAGGCACCATAGCCCCACTCTCTCATTGGCATACTTCTGTTTCTACTTACTGTAGTCTACTCAGCCCCTCAAGGCTATTTTGCCATTCATTAGGATCATGCTGATCCACCATCCCTCATGTCCACTTTCCTGCCATTTCTGCATCAACCTTGATTCACAACTGATCAAAAATCTAGCAATCTCAGCCTTAAATATACAAGGAGCTCCAAAGACTCAGAAGAAATCCCTTCATTTATTGGTCTTAATTTGGTCCCCCTCAGTTCTGAGTTGATAGCCTCTGGTCCTAAACTCTCCCATGAAGGGAAACATCCTCACAGCATTTACCCTGTCAAGTCCCTTTAAAATCGTACATGTTTTAATGAGATCACATCTAATTTTTCTAAACTCCAATGCATCGAGTTTAACCTTTGCTCATAAGACAATCCGTCCATACAGGGGATCATCGCAGTGAACTTTCTCTGAACTGTCTCCAATAACGTGATTGCATACCTTAATTAAGGGGATCGAATCTGCTCACAGTATTCCAGATGTGGTCTCATCAGTAACGTGTACAGTTGCAGTAAGACTCCCCTACTCTTGTACACCTCTTCCTTTGAAACAGAGAAGAATAATCCATTAACCCCCGTCCTGATTACCTCTGGCCTGCCTTTCTGTGCTGTATGTAAAAAATGAGGTCTGCAGATGCTGGAGATCACAGCTGAAAATGTGTTGCTGGTTAAAGCACAGCAGGTTAGGCAGCATCCAAGGAATAGGAAATTCGACGTTTCGGGAAGGGCTTATGCCCGAAATGTCGAATTTCCTATTCCTTGGATGCTGCCTAACCTGCTGTGCTTTAACCAGCAACATATTTTCTGTGCTGTGTGCACAAGTTCCCCCAAGTCTGTTTGTGTTGCAGTTTTCTCTCTGTTTAGATTGGACACAGGCAGTGGGTAGTGGTTGTTTAACCCAAGGGTCACCATGCTTCAGGCAGGAGGGGGCAGCAGGGGACAGCAGTGTTGAAGAGGGAAGTCCTTCATGGTCACCTTAGCCAGTGTGGGAACTGAGCTCACGCTGCTGGCATCACTCAGAGTTAGAGACCAGCTGTCCAGCCAACTGAACTAACCAACGTATGATACTGCCAAAGCATGGAAGTGGGCAGCATGGGACTGTGGAAAATCCAAGAGGTCAGAATTCAAGGAACAGAGGAATGGAGAGGCTGTTTGAAGAGCTGTAAGATGTTAGAAATGGGGAGGGGTGAAGCTACAGAGATGTGAAATTGAAACTTCTGCACTTCAGGTGCTGGGGGGAGGGGTGTGGTGATAGGGAGCTAACCCTGGCCAATGGTGACTAGGTGGAACACGTGCTGGTTTGGATATAGACAGCAGAGATTTGAATGAGCTAAAATGTTAGAACGTAAGAGCTAAGAGCATGAGCAGACCATTCAGCACTTCAAACCTGCTCCGCCATTTAACATGTTCAAGGCTGATGGTCTCGACCTCAACACACACTTTCCTGCCCACTCCCAATAACACATTAACCCACTACTAATTTTAAAAAAAATTTCCTCTTTAAATTTACTCAAAGTCCCAGCATCCACTACGCTCTGGGCAGTGAATTTCACAGATTCAGGATCCTTTGAGAAAAGTAATTTCGTCTCATCCCTGTTTTAAATCTGCTACCCCTTATCCTAAAATGATGAGGGGGAAATGGGAGGCTTGTCGATGGAGCATTGATATAGTTGAGCCTCCAGGTTACAAATGGGGAGGGTTTCAGCAAAGGAATTAGGGGGGTGGGGGTCCACTTTACGGATCTCAAGTTGGCCATCTTTGTGGTGGAGAAAAGAGGATTAAAAAAAAATTACCTCACGCTTAAATAGGGAGCTGCATTTGCAAACACCCTGAAATAACCACTAGTTAGGAGGATATCATTACTGACTGGTATGCTGAAGGGGCCAAAACAGGTTTTATTAGTGGATACTAATTAACCAAACTTCCACAAAAACATCTTCAGAGGTAGTTTTCGACAAAAAGAATCACGTAGTAAGATATGTAGACGTCAGTAAAGATTGCAGAGGTTGAAGTGATCACATGTGAGTATGTGGTGAACTGAGACACAGTGTTTGCTCACATCAGAACGAATGGATCAACATCAAACCAGTCACATTATGCAGAGTAAAGTTCACTGCCCATTAGGAGAAGGTGCATGAAGTGTACAAAACAGAACACAGCATCATCGACAGATGACTGCATATTCCAGTCTGGATCCTTCACTGATTCAGCTCATCTTACAAACCCTCACTCACAGCATGGTTATTGTTCAATTGTGTTTCATCCTATAGACTATTGCAATCATAAATGTAGCAATGCTCACCTTTATTAGTTTTGTAATGAAGGAAAGAATCTGTGTGTGTGCGCATTTAGGCAAGTACAAATCAAAAATAGAAATTGCTGGAAAAGCTCAGCAGGTCTGGCAGCATCTATGCAGAGAAATAAAAAATAATGTTTTGGTGACCTTTCATCTGAAATCAGTTCTGAGGAAGGGCCATGGGACCTGAAATGTTAACTCTGATTTCTCTTACTAGAAATTGCTGGAAAAACTCAGCAGGTCTGGCAGCATCTGAGGAGAGAAATCAGAGTTAACATTTCAGGTCCCGTGGCCCTTCCTCAGAACTGATTTCAGATGAAAGGTCACCAAAACATTATTTTTTATTTCTCTGCATAGATGCTGCCAGACCTGCTGAGTTTTTCCAGCAATTTCTATTTTTGTTTCAGATTTATAGCATCCACAATTCTTAAGTAGAGATGAAACTGACTTTCACATAATGTTTAAACATAAAGTTTCATGTTTGGTGTTTATGTCTTCATCTGAGCTTCTCCATAGTGTTCCTATCCAATTATTTCCTCGTCCCAATAGGTCACATATTCTCCAAGGATTTTTATCTGATGGTACTACAGTCTTTTGCAGGTACTACACTTACAGCTGAAGTATGACAGCATATTGTACCTCCTTTCAAAACCAATGTTCTCTCGGAATGTAGTGCTCATGGAGCTGTGCATTAAAACAATCCAAAATACCTGCCACCAATGGATTTCACAATATTTTAAAAGAGCACATTCATTCTGACTCAATCTCTTTCAGACCTACACTAGTAAGAGGTAAAAACTGAAGGAACTTCAGTAAATCAGAAACAAAATCAGAAGTTCCTGGAAAAGCTCAGCAGGTCTGGCAGCATCTGTGGAGAGAAATCAGAGTTAACATTTCGGATCTGAACTCAGTTCTGAGGAAGGGTCACTGGAACTGAAACGTTAACTCAGATTTCTCTCCACAACTGCAGTCAGACCTGCTGGGTTTGTCCAGCAATTTCTATTTTTGTACCCTTGTAACAGGTTTTCTAGACCGGAATCAGTGAGGATCATCTGTGTCATTCCCGGCATCCAATCCAGAATGCAAATTGATAAATTGTAGCATTGCCTGGGTAAGATATACAGGTTTGTTCCATGAGTTGCAAGAGGTACTCTTGGAACACGTTTATTATCATTCGATTGCCACAAGCTGACACCAAAATTTATTTGCCATCATTTGTTTGCTCAGTGCATTATGTTTGTGTAAGCTGAAAACTTTGTTTGTAATGGCTGATGAACAGCACATTCCCACCCTGACCTAAATGTAGCCTAGCCCCAGCTCCTTCCATTCCAGGATCCTGCATTTAAGGTGACGCCTGTCCTGGCAACTCATTCGCACGCCAGATGAACTGGCAAAGCAGTTGGAAGATGGGGCCTGCATTAATGTTCTTTCAATGACCAGAAACCCAAATTGCAGGTAAGGTACTTTTTGACAACATTTACCACTGCAAAATATTCTTGAAGTGTTCAGCAGTGTTTCTGACAGTCTTTGGTGCCGAGGTCCTGGATTTGCTTCAGTGTCTTGTTGTATGCCTCAGAGAGAGAGCACAGAAGACTGGGTGACCTGTTCACATGAAGAATACATGTGGTTCAGGGGTTAGCAATGCTAGGGCCTCTGGGTCTTCAGCACACAATGGGGAGATGGGCCACAAATTATGGAGAGGGAAAGCTCCATGACGTTGCCTCTGGCATCTATGATCCTTGACCATGGTGGAATACTGAAAGATGGTGTCATTGCATTTTTAGGAACGAGGTGAACGCATTGGAGAGAGTGCAGAAGCGAGTTAATAGAATGGTTCCAGGGATGAGAAACCTCAGCCTCAAGGATAGATTGACGAGTTTGGGATTCTTCTCCTGGGAGAGACGAATGCCAAGAGGAGATCTGGTTAAGGTTTTCAAAGTCATGAGGCAGCTGAACAGAGTGGATAAGGTCAAGCCATTTCCTCTTGGAACAGAAACAAGGGGAGGAGGGCACTGGTGTAGTGCGATGGTGAATGAAGCAAGCGTGTTTGATGACTGTTTTTCTCACTTCCAGGAGTAGTTAGGATGTGGAATGCGCTGCCTGCACATGGTGTGGAGTCAAGTTCAATTGAGGCACTTAAGAGGGCATTGGATGGTTATTTGGATCGTAATGGTGTATCGGGGGTAAAAGCAGGAGGCTGGCACTAGGTAATAGAATCAGTACAGGCGCAATGGGCCAAATGTTACCTTTCTTGTGGTATTTTTCACCTCTACCTATACATAGTAGTGAATTAACTCAAACTCTTTTGTCTTCCACCTATCCCATGATCAGGGATACAGGATTCACCATGAGAGGGTAGCTACAGAAGAAGCCTTCAAAGATATTAACAGGAAAAGACTGGATAGATAAAGATAAAACTATTTCCACTGGTTGGGGATTCTAGAACCTGGGGCAGTGTGATAATTAAGGCCAGACCATTCAGGAGCAAGCACTTCTACACAAAAAAGGTGGTACAGGTTTGAAACTCTCTCCAACCAACAACAGAGTGCTATCTCAGTGTTAATTTTAAATCGGAGGTAAATGTTTGTTTATTATTAATACCTTTGCTTATTATGCCAAAAGGTAGGCATTTGGAGTTAGGCCACAGATCAGCTCAGTTAGTGACAAAACAAGCTTGAGGGAGTCCTGTTCCTATACAGTTAACAAGAAAGTCTATTGCAAGATATCAATAGGTACAAATACACTTGGTCAGATTCACGAGAACCTGAGGGGGTTGCTCCCTCTGAAAGCTGGTGAAGAACTCATCATCTCCACCCACAGTGTACGTGTGTGGGTGGCATCCATAGAATGAGTGGCGTCAATGTAGAAAGGACATTAACTTTTTCAGAATCATGACCATGGAAACCATAAGGACAGGAGAAGATGGAGGTAAAAAAGAGGGTGATGAAGAGCTTTTGCCCGAAATGTCAATTTCGCTGCACTTTGGATGCTGCCTGAACTGCTGTGCTCTTCCAGCATCACTGATCCAGAATAGGAGAAGATGGAGGACATTTTGCCCAGCGAGTCTGCTCCACCATTCAGTCAGATGGTGGCTGATCCCTTACTCCTCCATTCCACTTTCCTGTCTTTACCCCAGAACTCCCGATTCCTTCATAAAAAAGGTAAAAACTGAATATGATGGAAATCTGAAACAAAAACAGAAATTGCTGTAGAAACTCAGCGGGTCTAGCAGCATCTGCCAAGAGAAAGCAGAGTCAACAGTTTGGGTCCAGCGATCCTTCTTCAGTGGATCCCTTATTGATTAAAAATCTGTCGAGGTCAGCCACAGTATATTCAGTTACCCAGCCTTGACAGCCCTCTGTGGGAAAGAATTCCATGATTGACTATCTTCCTAACATTTCTCAACACTGTCTTAACTCTGTGAATCTGTCCTCTGATCTGAGAGTTTCCCACATGGTGAACAACCTCTCTGCACTTACCCTGCCAAACTCCTTAAGGATCTTCTACATTTCAATAAGGTTGCCTCTTATTCCCCTAAACTGCAATAAGTCCAAACTTTCCTCACCAGGTATCAGCCTAGGTAAGCTTTCTCTGAACTGCTTCCAATGTCATTATATCTTTCCTTAGATACAGTGTTCAAAACTGTTCTGAGTATTCCAGCAGTGGCCTGACTAGTACTTTGGATAGTTTCTGTAAAACCTCTCCAGTTTTGTATTTATTTGTTTTGAACTAAAGTCAGAAGTCATATAACACCAGATTAAAGTCCAACAGTGCTCCGAAAATTAAGCCTTTGGACCATAACCTGGTGTCGTATGACTTCTGACTTTGCCCACCCAAGTCCAACACCGACACCTCCACATTTATGAAATAAAAGCCAACAAACCACTTACCTTCCCTCATACCTGCTCAACTTGGATGATAGCTTTTTGTGAGTCATGTACGAGGACTCATAAATCTTTATGCTTTCTGAAACCTTTTCCCACTTAAAATGATATTCAGTTTCCTGCCAAAATGCTTAACCCACAATTCCCCACATTAGGTTCCATCTGCCACGCTTCTGTCCATTGGGGTAATCTGCCGATATCTCTCTGTAGGCATCCTCACTATTCTTCTTGCCATCTCTTTTTTATGTCATCTACAAACTTGGCTGGAGTATTTTTCATTTCCTCATCGAAGTCATTAAAGTAATTGTGGTCCCACCACTGATCCTTGCAGCACTCCACTAGTTAAAGGCATTCCTGATAATGCCTCTTCCCCACCCCCCCACCCCCAACTCTCTGTCTGACACTAGTTACCCAAGCATCTACGTTATCTTATTAAAATAAATAATATTTGCTATCTAATCAATGCTTTATCTTATACAACACTCGAGTGTTGCCTCGCAACTAAATTGGACGGGGAAATGGTCTGCTTTCAGATAACTCTCAGCAAGTTTTACTTTATTTAGTTTATATGTGCAGCTGTAAATTTTACAAAAGCATAAAGAGATAGTTTAGATCTCAAGTCTTAACTTCTGAACAATTAAGCAGTCTTGGGACCACCCTCCCTCATTCACTCTATCACCACCACTTTTGGATTCAAAATAGACTCCTGCCAATATCTTCAGAGGGATTAAACAGAAGCATGTTTCAAAGGAAGCAGGCAAGAGCTGAGTAAAGGTGGTTTTGATTTGGTCAAAAATTGGAGGCTCAGATTATAAAGATTGCAGGTTCTTTTAAAGAATGGTGAGGAAAGACAAGGGCTAGGTCAGAGGCAAAGGGAAGAAAGTCTAGCTTTCAATTGGTCTTCCAGAGCAAAGAGTTGACCTCAACCGAGTGTTGCAAAGAGGCACATTCCAACGAACAGGACAATGTACTGAAGGGAAAGACATAGGAGCAGAAATTAGGCCATTCAGCCCATCGAGTCTGTTGCCATTCAATCATGGCTGATATGTTTCTCAAACTCATTCTCCCCGTAACTCTTGACCCTCAAGAAACTATCTCACAGTCTTAAATATACTCAATAACCTGGCCTCTACAGCCTTCTGTGGCAATGAGTTCCATTGATTCATCACTCTCTGGCTGAAGAAGTTTCTCCCTATCTCCATTCTAAAAAGGTCTTCCCATTGCTCTAAGGCTGTGCCCTCGGGTCCTAGTCTCTCATACCAATGGAAAAATCATGCAAAGTTTGGGAGGAGATTTGTAGCTCGGGTGCTCGTTGTTGTGGTTCTGTTCGCCGAGCTGGGAATTTGTGTTGCAGACGTTTCGTCCCCTGTCTAGGTGACATCCTCAGTGCCAAACATCGTCCCAAACATACTGAATGGCCTGGACAGAGTATATTCTATATATTTCAATTAAATCCCCAGTCATCCTTCTAAACTCTATCGAGTATAAGCCCAGAGTCCTCAAATGTTCCTCATATGTTAAGCTTTTCATTCCTGGGACCATTCTTGTGAACTTTCTCGAATCCAGGCCAGTACATCCTTCCAGAGATATTGGGCACAAAACTGCACACAATACTCCAAACGTGGTCTGACCAGAGCCTTATAGAGCCTGATTTTATATTCAAGTCCTCTCAAAATAAATGCCATCATTGCATTTCCTTCCTAAATACTGACTCAACTGAGAAGAAGTTACCTTGAGAGAATCCTGGACTAGAACTCCCAAGTCTCTTTGTACTTCACAATTTTCTTCCCATTTAGAAAATAGTTCCTACCTCTATTCTTCATACAAAGGTGCATGTACTCACAATTTCTCCCGTTGTACTCCATTTGTCAGTTCTTTGCCCAATCTCCTAACCTGTCCAAATCCTTCTGCAGCCTCCCTGCCTCCTCAATGCTACCTGTCCCTCTCCCTATCTTCGTATCAAGTGCTCAAGCTTGGGCCAGCTGCTGCCGATGCACAGTGGAGAAAAGCCACAGTCTGAGGTCTTTCTGTCAAAAGTGCAACAGGCGTCTATCCAGTTATCAGTATCCCCCAATATCTCAAATGCTTATAAAAATATAATCTTGGAAAAGCAAGAAAGAAATGCTTTGTTTGTTCTATATCTGTAAAGACTGCATAGATTTAAATTGCTCTAGTGATTATGTTTGTATATAAAAACTTTGATGAATAAAGTAAATTTTTGAAATGAAAAAGTACCCTTAATTTGCAAATGAGCAGCAATAACTGTCTTGTGTGCATCTGCAGAAGCTAAACATTGGAAATCTAGCAAAAATACTCAGCAAGTCAGTCAATATCTAACCATGAGAAGCAGAGCTAGTTTCAGTTAGTTGTCATGAATTGGTGATTGATCTGAAATGGAAACACTGCTTCCCTCTTCCAAGAAGCTTTTTGAGTGTTTTCTGATTTTACTTCCCCTGCATATCCATCAGATACAATCTCACACCTTCAGTTCTGCACAAAAGCCTTCATTTTTAAACCACTCCTGGCTGCTGAAGGTGAATAAATGTGACTTAAAAGAAGTTCTGGGACTTACATATTAATGAACTGAAACCTGCAACCCATTCTAAAAGATGAAAGATTTAACAGCAATCTAGGTTTGCTCAATATATCATTTCAGTTGTATGACACTGTAATCTTTTGCGAGGACTTCTGTGCCTTATGATTCTGTTCCAGTTACCTGAAGGAGCGGCACGCCGAAAGCTAGTGCTTCTAATTAAACCTGTTGGACTATAACCTGGTGTTGTGTGATTTTTAATTTTGTACACCCCAGTCTAACACCAGCATCTTCAAATCATGCCAAATAAATCTGTTGGACTATAACCTGGTGTTGTGTGATCTTTAACAAGGTGAATAAAAGGTAAAGATAACACATGACTGAAGGTCACCAGTGCAGTTAGAGTGGGACTGAGAGTCTAATTCTTCCTTCTAACCTAAGGACTTGCTGAAGGTATCGGATTACCAGCTTAAGGCTAAAGGAATGGCATCTCATTGCAATATAAGACACACAGCTGTCCACATTTGTTCTCAAATGTTTACTCAAATAGCAAGGAGTGATGTGAACCTAGAAGGTTCTTGGTATGAGAAAGAAGTGTTAATAGTGATCCTGATTTACAGCGTAGACACAGACAAGAGACATTATGTTTAATCTACATTTTTATTGCACCTATAACATATTAAAGCTTCCTAAGGGAAGTTCCAAATCAACATGTGAGGTTGAGCCATGTATGGAGATATGCGGATAAATGACCAAGAAGAGATCGAATTTGAGAAGAGTCTAGAATGAGAGAGAGAGAGAGTGTGTCCAAAATCACACAGCACCAGGTTATAGTCCAACTGGTTTATGTGGAAGCACTTGCTTTCAGAGCGCTGCTCCTTCATCAGGGGGTTACCTATTGCTTCCCAATAAACCTGTTAGTCTATAACCTGGTGTTGTATGATTTTTAACAGTCTAAGCTGAAAATGTGTTGCTGGTTAAAGCACAGCAGGTCAGGCAGCATCTAAGGAACAGGAAATTCGACGTTTCTGATGAAGGGCTTATGCCCGAAACGTCGAATTTCTTGTTCCTTGGATGCTGCCTGACCTGCTGTGCTTTAACCAGCAACACATTTTCAGCTCTGATCTCCAGCATCTGCAGACCTCACTTTTTACTTGAAGATTTTAACAATCTAACACCAGCATCTCCAAATCGTAGAATGAGAGAGAGGACGGGATTTGGAGGTGCCACTTTGAAAAGCTTAAAGCAATAGTGGAGTGGTTAAATTCAGGGATTCACAAAGCAGAACTGGAGGGAAGCAAAAATCCTGAGAGCTTAAAAAAAAGTCTGAGACATTTACTTTTCTTCTCCCTCCACAGATGCTGTCAGACCTGCTGATTATTTTCAGCATCTTTTGTTTTTACTTTGGATTTACTTTGCCAGGTTTGGAGTTCAGGTGGTCATCACTTTTACTGGGAATAGGGCTGAGAGGAACAGGAACAAAATGATGGTGGACTGTGGAGTCAGCCTAGAGTATGGAGGATCTGTTCTCCTACTGGAGGGAGAGTGAGATTCTAAAGCTAAGCAAGGGAATGTAGCGGAGGGCAAATTACTGAGGATTTGCTGCGTGAAGATGGAGAGGTGCAGGATTAGTTGTGAACAGATGAACAAAATACTGGTGGATGTGGAGGTCACCATTAGACAGAAGTGGGTCAGAGGGACAGAGACCAGATTCTAGCTGAAGCTGAAAAAAAAACAATGAAACCAGTTGGCCAAACTCAGCATGCACCAGCAGCAATGAGAAAAGGTCATAGAAACATGAAACGGAGCAGGGGTAGGCCAGATTCCAGATGAAGGGCTTATGCCCGAAACGTCGAATTTCCTATACCTTGGATACTGCCTGACCTGCTGTGCTTTAACCAGCAACACATTTTCAACTGTGATCTCCAGCATCTGCAGACCTCATTTTTTACCAGGAGTAGGCCATTCAACCCTTCGGGTCTGCTCTACCTTTCAATGGGATCATGGTTGATTATCCTGCTTTGCGAGTAAAGCAAAGAACCTAAATTAATTAACTTAAAATTAAGGACATCCATTCCACTATTTCCTCTTTAATACAGCTTACTCTCTTAATTCCATGTATGCAGTCTGTTAATTTGCCAAGATCACAATGTACTAGTGGACGACAGAAGTTATTATTTTATTTAAGCCTACACTAAGCTCAGGTTTCTGTACATCGTTGTTCTTTCCTTTAGCAAATATTTCTGGAGGAGTATAGTTCTGCCCAGAACTCAAAGAAAATAGCAGTAGGCCATTCGGCCCTTCGAGCCTGCTCTGCCATTCAGTATGATCATAGCTGATCATCCAACTCAGTGACTGTTCCCACTTTCTCCCCATATCCACTCCGCACCCACCAACAGCTTTGCGTCAGTTGAAGGCGGCATAATGTGCGGAAAATGTTCTGTTTGTAAAGGACAGGGCCCTGTGTTTGAACAATTGCACTTTCCAAGACAGTGAGTCATATTGCGAGTCTGCTGGTAAAGCATACACAGTGTGTATGTTTATCTCACTAAGAGCTGATGACACGGCTGATGTGTGGTACTGTTACTGGACTGGTAACCCAGAGGCCCAGACTAACGTTCTGCTTCCTGGTGAAGGACTTACGCCTGAAACATTGATTCTCCTGTTCCTCGGATGCTGTGCTTTTCCAGCACCACACTCTTGACTCTGATCTCCAGCATCTGCAGTCCTCACTTTCTCCTAATGTCCTGGGAGACTTGGGCTCATAAACCCACTACAGTAATTGGTAGAATTTGAATTCAATTCATAAAATGTGGAACTGAAGGCTAGTCTCAGTAATAATGGCCACAGAACCATCATCACATCTCTGAAGACAGGTGACAGAACTCAAAGTGCTTCCTATACAAAGATGCTGTTAAGATCTGCTGAGTTTCTCTAGAAATTTCTGTTTTTGTTTGTTCCAGCATCTACCGTTCTTTAAAAGACCCAGTTGTCCTTACTCCCTGCTTCTTAATCTTAATGCAGCACCTGATGAAATACCTTTTGGAAAGCAAGTACATCACATCTACTAGTTTTCTTCTATTCACCATGAATATTACTTTGTTGATAATCCAATATATTAGTTACACATAACTTCCCTTTTTGAAAGCCATGTTGCTTCTGCCTGGTCATATAGGAAACCATACAGGGCACCAGCCTGGTCACATTGAATGCTGTGAACTGTTTCTGTCCCTCTCTCTAAGGAAATGCAGACTAGCATTAGAGGTAGTCCAAAGGAAGTTCAATAGATTGATCCTGAGTATAGAAGGACTATTTTATAAACCAAGGTGGAGTAGGTTAGACCCGCACTCATTGATGTTCAGGAGAGGAGACCTTACTGAAACATCCAAGCAAAAGCAGTAATTGTGCAGGTTCACTGTAGTTTCTTTCTCTCTCTCTCTTGCAATGATCGCACCATGTGCTTCCTTTGTCTGTTCTTCCCCCTTTTAAAACTGCTGATGTTTTAACTTTGTTTTTCCCAAGTTCCAAAACAATGCAACAGCATATAAAACAATAATTGTTGCTCCTGGAATTCAAGGAAATCACCTCCAATACCTAAAAACCCTCAAAAAAAGGAGCAGCTGTTACAGCCAGAAATTCTTCCCATCCTCCATCTTGGTTTACCCAGAATCCTCATCTAGGATTGTTGTTTCCTACTGTGGTAGAAGCTAGGGCCAGAGGGCATAGTTTCAGATTAAGGGGTCACACAGAGATGAAGAAATGGATCTTCTCACAGAATCCTTACAATGTGGAAGCAGGCCATTTGGTTCATCGAGTCCACACCGACCCTCTGAAGAGCATCCCACCAACCTATGCCCCCATCCTATCCCTGTAACCCTGCATTTCTCATGGATAACCCACCTAGCCTGCACATTCCTAGACACAATGGGCCATTTTGCATGGCCTACCCACTCTAACCTATACACCTTTGGACTCGGGTTAACAAATCTGTGGAATTCTTTACCACAGGAGGTCAGTCGAGGTTGAATCATTTAGTGCATTCAAGGCTAAGACAGCCAATTTTTTTTTAAATCAGTAAAGGAATCGAGAATTATGGAAAAGGCAGGAAAGTAGAGCTGATGATTATCAGATCAGGCACAATCTTATTGAGTTGTGGAGCAGACTTGATGGGCCGAATGGGTTACTGCTGCTCCTACATCTTATCGTCCAGTCCTGTTTCGTAGGAGGGAAAACAACCGGAGCAGTTACTTAATTAAATATTTCCATCTGCTCTCCTCCATTATCAAACTGCAGCTAGCTGTGCAGAAAATCTGTTTCTGGATTTCCTACATTACAATGATGGCTACATGTCACGAAAGTATTTTACCAGTTAGTAAGCATTTTGAGCTGTCCAGTAGTTCTGAAAGCTGCTGTCTAATTCAACTCACTCCACTGACTAGAACTTGAATATTGCTAAGAAGAGGACACATTGGTAAGGCTTCATATCTGGCACTCATCAGGACAAAAGCAAGAATACGAAAAGGTGACAATTAAACAATCCAGTTATTTTTCAACATATAATTTCAGTTATACCAAACTTTTGCTGTAAATTCTGTGTTCTATGATCTTATAATCCTCAACCACCTGATGAAGCAACAGTGCTCCGAAAGCTAGTGCTTCCAAATAAACTTGTTGGCCTATAACCTGGTGTTGTGTGATTTTTAACATTTCAAAAGATCGTAACTATTTATATTACAGGAGCGGACTGGTTGGCCTGGCAGCTTTGTTTGGCTAAGACATTGCTCTGAAGAAAACGACAGGGAGCCGTTGGATTCTCCAGCTCCTGGGTGGGCAGCGGAATGCAAGGCAGTAAAAGTTGTTTGCAAATGTGTTGCTGGTCAAAGCACAGCAGGCCAGGCAGCATCTCAGGAATAGAGAATTCGACGTTTCGAGCATAAGCCCTTCATCAGGAATAATTATTCCTGATGAAGGGCTTATGCTCGAAACGTCGAATTCTCTATTCCTGAGATGCTGCCTGGCCTGCTGTGCTTTGACCAGCAACACATTTGCAGCTGTGATCTCCAGCATCTGCAGACCTCATTTTTTTACTAGTAAAAGTTGTTTCTTTACTTTGCCGAGACTAGTTCCCTGTGTACGGACACATCATTTCCAGCAAGAGTAAATGATCCACACTCTGAGCCTGATTGGTCATTTAAACTGGTTCTTAGTGTAGCTATAGGTGCACTCAGGATTGTTCAACAAGTACTGCCCCAATTACAAGTGTTTTGTAGGAGGTGTTTTCTTTCAAGAATGAGTATTGTAAGCATGGGCTAGTTGAGTATACCCTGGCTATTAGGAAAAATCAAATGTACTTCTGTTTGCTTCAATCACATGATAACTCTGCTATGTGGTCTATGTATCACATTGACCCTGAAATGCAATGGTGTGGTGGGCAGGGAGTCTTTTCAAACTGATAGCAGTATTAGCGTAGTGGAAATAGAACTCATGTAATCATTACATGATAGCAACGTGATGACTTGCTTAACATATAGCTCACTTTTTGAGAGGTCTTACCTTTCCTGGTCCCTTTTCAGGTCTTTAGCCCATTTGAGAGTTTACACAATACACAGTAAACAACAAACGATCTAGTCAGGACAGTCACTGTCCTGCACAATGGCTTGGTTGTGCTCTACCTCTGCATCATGTTTGTAAAATGGCAAATGCCCTATTTACAAGATTGCTGATGCAGCCAAGCTATAACCGTGAAGCTTTAGGAATGCCAGCATGTTTACTGTCTGATGACGATGGCCTTCCGGCAGACTGCAGTGGAGCATCCGAGCACGGATTTCACAACTATCCTGCCTGGGAAAGGGAGCATGTTCGACTGTTCCATCTCAAGAAAATGAAACTGAGAAATGGCTTAGAGCATATTAAACTGATTACAGGCGGGTGTAGATTCAAGGATTGCGCTAGAAGCTTACATCGGCTGGAAGTTAAGGTTCGTTCCATCAAAAACAGATTTCTTGTGTTGACTGACAAAAACATGAATGAGATCTTGAGATCTCGATGGATCTTGAGAGATTCCCATCGCTACATCATTTACTTGTGCATATATAATGTCATTAAATCTGAACGTAACTCAACAAGTTAAGTTCACAAGTTGAATGGCTGTAGAAGGGTAACTTGTAACTTCCCCCTTGGATTTTTGGTAGCAGTCCACTAAATCTACACTTCACTCCTGCCAAAGCCAATGTACCCTTAGGTGTGCTGCACACAATTGCTGACAGGCTTTCCAATGTGATATAACCAAGGCTCAGGAATACAACTGCTGTATAGCTTCTACCTCCCGATGTTCTTACCCTCCCCAAGGCTAGCTTCCATTTGCACGTGCACGTCATTTAAATGGTCTAAATGCATGGACTCTAAATAGTTTTGGACTTCCCATGTTTCTCACTTTTTGATGCATCTAAAAGTGGTGTTTAAAGCTTTGTACCATCCAAGTCTGGATGTCAGACATGAACATAGATAGCGCAGAGTGAGACGGTAGGGAGATTCCATTCCTGATGAAGAGCTTATGCTCAAAATGTCGACTCTCCTGCTCCTCGGATGCTGCCTGAATGGCTATGCTTTTCAAGCACCACACTTTTTGACCCTGACACTTAGACCTGACACTAAATCGTTCTCAATGTCGTCACCTCCTTAGTCCATTCCTATCTTTTTCTGACCTCTCCCCACATCAGGTACCAGATTTATGTAAACAGTTCTTAAAGTTGCAAATAACATCCTCAGTGACAAGAACGAACATAGAAAAGAATGAGGGAAAAATTTGTCTGTTTGCAATCTTCAACATGGTTGAACACATCACCATCTCTAAATACCTTCCCCATAGCTATGCAGGACCTCTACTCAGCTACTCTATTCTCACATGTACACCGTACTCAGAGAATACAATGGCTCCGCTATATGCTCTCACACTGGTGTCTGCCAAGGACCCATCTTTGATCCCCTCCAATTTCTTATTATTGTGGGTCAGTTAGCTCAGTTGACTGGATTGTGATGCCACAACTGGCTGTCAGGCTATCATGAAGGTTCCACCTTCTCAACCTCACCTGAGGCTGTCAAGTTAAATTTATCACTGCTCTCTAATGAGAGAGTGGGACCATGGAAACTTTGCTTTTGTTTATAATCTACATGCCCCTCAGTGACATTACCCAAAAACAATGAATCCATTTTCACATGTGTACTAATGACACCAAGCATGATCTCACCGACATCGCCTCCCTTCACCATGATTAAACTATTCAGCTGCTTATCTGACCAACAAGCACCCTGTTGAGCAGAAATCTTCTCCAATATCGGGGAAGCTAAAGTCATTATTTCAGAGAGGCGGATCAAGGGTAGTTGCATATCACCACTGTCAAACCTTTGACTCTCTTTACACAAATATCCTTTGTAGTAGGTTTGTTTAAAGAACCTATGATACAAACTGCAGTTACAAAATGGGGCTGGTGATCTCAGTCATAGTAATTTTATGCTTCTTGTCTATTGCTTTTCAAATAAAGTGGGCAGAGGGAGAACATTTGGCAAACTTGAATTGCCACTAATGAGGCCTTTTTGGAGAAAGTGTTGTGTTATCCATCTGCCATTCCCAGCAGGCTGCTCACTAAATACTATCGTCAGATTACATCTGTGCATTTTAGACAGCATGCTACGGCTTTCACTTCACAATTTTCTGCATTTCGAGAGATCAGGTACATCTTCTGTTTGGCCCTTCCCCTTCTTAGTCCAGGCATTGTGCAGGAAACTTTACTACGCAATATGAAATTGATTGTAACTTTCATAATGTGTAGCAACATCGTTCACTAGAGAGAGAAATGACTGATGGTGGTTAACCCGAGGGTCACTGCACCTCTGGCTAAGAGAGACGTTCAGAAGGAGAGTCCCTCATGGTAATCTCATTTGGTGCAGGAACTGAACCCACACGGTTGGTGCCACTTTGAATTGCAAACCAGCTGTCTAGTTAGGCTAAGCCACCCTCTACTATAGGCATGACCCTGTGAATCTTGCCAGTGATATCTACCAACGATTTCTACTCATCCACAACCCCTGCTTAGCAAAGCGGCATAAAGCTCCCTAACCTGAATTTGAATTGAAATGCAGGTTTACTTGACATAATGGGGCAGCACGGTGGCTCAGTGGTTCGCACTGCTGTGTCACACAGTGCCAAGGCTCGGGGTTCGATTCCACCCTCAGGCGACTGCCTGCATAGAGTTTGCACATTCTCCCAGTGTCTGTGTGGGTCTCCTCCGGATGCTCCGGTTTCCTCCCACAGTCCAAAGATGTGCAGGTTAGGTGAATTGGCCATGCTAAATTGCCCATAGTGTTTAGGGATGTGCAGGCTAGGCACAGTGGTTAGGGGAAATGTAAAGTAATAGGGTAGGGGAATGGGTCTGGGTGGGATACTCTTCAGAGGGTCGGTGTGGACGTGTTGGGCCAAGTGGCCTGTTAGCACACTGTAGCGATTCTATGGTTCTTTGTTATTCACCCTCAGGGGTTGGTTAGCTCAACTGGCTTATAACATGGAGTAACGCCAACAGAATGAGTTCAATTCATGCACTGATGTTACCATAAAGGACTCTCCTTTTGCCTGACACGTACTAACCCTCAGGTCAAACCACCAATCATCTCCCTTTCTCATCAGAGAGCAGGACTATAGTGACTTTATTTATTATTTTCATTTCAGCCAATTTTTACATACGGTCTAACAAGGTTTACCTCAAACTAGCTTAGCCACTTTAAATAAACAAAATAAGCATTAATTTCCATACTTTTTCCAAGCTGGATGCAAATTCCATGCATTCCAATCAATTCTGACTCAATTTCCAAGCTTAACTGGTAAATAACTGGGATCATCTCAACCAGAAAGCTAACACATTTTATCTCAGCATTCAATCATTGAGTTGCATCTGACAAACACCTTCATGTCAGCGAACTTCCCACTGAACAACACAAGGATTATTATCTCAATCTAGTCAGCTTCGTGAGCTGATTTCCTTCCTGTAATTAATCATTCTAGTGTCTTTCCAATGATGAAGGCTGCAGCAGCAATAAATTCTTGGACTGGATTTGGAAAAGCAGAGGGGGAACTGTTCACCCACCTCCACAGAATGGAAGTATGCCAATAGGTGAAGCATTGGATTGAAGCCTATCCTGCAGCTCCACCACAGAGCCAGCAGCTAAACAAGGCGAGTGGGACTGCTGCTTCTCAGTGGGACAGTATCAAGAATGGTCAGCAACCACAGCAGGGTCAGGGGTCAGGTGGGAGGTGCTGTCAGGACTGCAAGTTCAGGCAGAAAGAGCAATAGCTCAAAGGAGATCACCGAGTCCTGGGTTTTTAAGATGGGTTGGCATCCAAGTGCCAAGAAGTGGGATTTGACCGTCGCATCAAAAGACATAGGAGCAGATGGCAGCCATTTAGCCTGTCAAGGCTGCTCCACTATTCAATGAGATCATGGCTATCTCATAATCCTCAACCCCACTTTCCTGCCTTTTACCCATGGCTCTTAATTCCTTCTGGACTTAGCTTCTCTCACAAAGGGCAACAACTTTTCTGTATCTGTCAATTTCCCCAAGAATCTTGTGGGTTTCCATAACATCTTCTCTCTACTGGCTCAGTAGTTAACACTGATGCCTCACAATGCCATAAACTTGGGTTCAATTCCAGCCCTCGGGTGTCTGTCTGTGTAGAGTTTGCACTGTTTCTTCCCACAGTCCAAAGAAGTGCAGGTTAAGTGGATTAGTCAGACTAAATTCCTGATGAAGGGTTTATGCCTATACGTTGACTCTCCTGTTCCTCAGATACTATCTGATCTGCTGCGCTTTTCCAACGCCACACTTTTTGACTCTGATCTCTAGCATCTGCAGTCCTCACTTTCTCTAAATTGCCTATAGTATCCAGGGATGTATAGGCTAGGGGGATTTGCCGTGGGAAACAAAGGGTTAAAAGGATAGGCTGGGAGGCTGAGTCAGGGTGGGATGCTTTTCAGAGAGTCAGTGTGGATTTGTTGGACCAAATGGCCTGTTTTTATGCAGTAGGGTTCTATACAACCAGTATGTGAAAGGACACAGGAGACACTTGGACTTTCATTTACACTTCGGAGGAAAAAGTGAGGTCTGCAGATGCTGGAGATCACAGCTGAAAATGTGTTGCTGGAAAAGCGCAGCAGTCAGGCAGTATCCAAGGAACAGGAAATTCGACGTTTCGGGGCATAAGCCCTTCATCAGGAACGGGCCCTTCCTGATGAAGGGCTTATGCCCGAAACGTCGAATTTCCTGTTCCTTGGATGCTGGAAAAGCGCAGGTCAGGCAGCAACACATTTTCAGCTTTCATTTACACTTGCCATGTACACAAGAGAAAAAAAATCATTAATTAACCCATTTCCACAGCACAATGCTCAGGATACACTTTATTTTCATAAAATGAATCCCTACAGTATAGAAACAGGCCATTCGGCCCAACAAGTCCACACCAAGCCTCTGAAGAGTAACCCATCCAGTCTCTTTCCCTATTACTCTACATTTACCTCTGACTATTGCACCTAACCCACACATCCCTGAATACTATGGGTAAATTACCTTGGTCACCTCACCTAACCTGCACATCTTTGGATTATGGGGGGGGGGGGTGGAAAACTCTCGCAGACACAGGGAGAATGTGCAAACTGCACACAGACGGTCATCCAAGGGTGGAATTGAACCCAGGTCTCTGGCGCCGTGAGGTCGCAGTGCTAACCACTCAGCCACCATGCCGCCCATTTCTTGATAAACTATAAATACTTTGAGCTGAAAATGTGTTGCTGGAAAAGCACAGCAGGTCAGGCAGCATCCAAGGAACAGGAGAATCGATGTTTCGGGCATGAGCCCTTCTTCAGGAATGAGGAAAGTGTGTCCAGCAGGCTAAGATAAAAGGTAGGGAGGGGGTACTTGGGGGAGGGGCGATGGAGATGTGATAGGTGGAAGGAGGTCAAGGTGAGGGTGATAGGCCGGAGTGGGGTGGGCACGGAGAGGTCAGGAAGAAGATTGCAGGTTAGGAGGGCGGTGCTGACTTCGAGGGTTGGGACTGAGACAAGGTGGGGGGAGGGGAAATGAGGAAACTGGAGAAATCTGAGTTCATCCCTTGTGGTTGGAGGGTTCCTAGGCAGAAGATGAGGCGCTCTTCCTCCAACCATCGTGTTGCTATGGTCTGGCGATGGAGGAGTCCAAGGACCTGCAAGTCCTTGGTGGAGTGGGAGGGGGAGTTGAAGTGTTGAGCCACGGGATGGTTGGGTTGTTGGTCCGGGTGTCCCAGAGGTGTTCTCTGAAACGTTCCGCAAGTAGGCGGCCTGTCTCCCCAATACAGAGGAGGCCACATCGGGTGCAGCGGATGCAATAAATGATGTGTGTGGAGGTGCAGGTGAATTTGTGGCGGACATGGAAGGATCCCTTGGGGCCTTGGAGAGAAGTAAGGGAGGTGGTGTGGGCGCAAGTTTTGCATTTCTTGCGGTTGCAGGGGAAGGTGCCGGGAGTGGAGGTTAGGTTGGTGAGAGGTGTGGACCTGACGAGGGAGTCACAGAGGGAGTGGTCTTTTCGGAACGTTGATAGAGGAGGGGAGGGAAATATATCCCTGGTGGTGGGGTCCGTTTGGAGGTGGCGGAAATGACGGTGGCTGATACGCTGTATATGGAGGTTGGTGGGGTGGTAGGTGAGAACCAGTGGGGTTCTGTCCTGGTGGCGGTTGGAGGGGTGGGGCTCAACCACTTCCCGCTCCTCCGCCCTTGAGCCCTGGGCCTCTCCCTGTAGCTCAGATCCTCCAACCCTGGCAACATCCTTGTAAATCTTTTCTGAACCCTTTCAAGTTTCACAACGTCGTTCCGATAGGAAGGAGACCAGAATTTCACGCAATATTCCAACAGTGGCCTAACCAATGTCCTGTGCAGCTGCAACACGACCTCCCAACTCCTGTACTCAATACTCTGACCAATAAAGGAAAGCATACTAAACTTCACTATCCTATCTACCTGCGACTCCACTTTCAAGGAGCTATGAACCTGCACTCCAAGGTCTCTTTGTTCAACAACACTCCCTAGGACTTTACCATTAAGGTGTATAAGTCCTGCTAAGATTTGCTTTCCCAAAATGCAGCACCTTACATTTATCCGAATTAAACTCCATCTGCCACTTCTCAGTCCATTGGCCCATCTGGTCCAGATCCTGTTGTAATCTGAATTAACCCTCTTCGCTGTCCACTACACCTCCAATTTTGGTGTCATCTGCAAACTTACTAACTGTACCTCTTATGCTCGCATCCATATCTGACGCGAAACGTGAATTCTAAATATGGTCTGCAATGGTAAGTGTGATGAGGCATCTCTACTGAAAGAACTCCCTTTGTGATGTAATTTAGCTAATGTCGAACTTGAACTGTAACACAGTGCATATACAAATGCAGGAATTAGGAGTACACTACTCAGCACCTCTAGTCTGCTCTACCACATGATTACAGATTAAGATTAAGATTAAAAGAGGTGTCTTCAACTACACCTTCTTGCCTACCCTAATGTCCGCAGACACCTCACTATCAAAATCCTATCTTCTTCTGAAACTTAGAATCCCTACAGTGTGGAAACAAGCCCTTCGGCCCAGCAAGTCCACACCGACCCTCCGTAGAGTAACCCACTCTCTTATTTCTCTCCTGATGCACCAAACATTACAGGAAATTTAGCACGACCAATCCACCTAACCTGCATATCTTTAGACTGTGGGAGGAAACCGGAGCACGCGGAGGAAACCCACGCAGGCACAGGGAGAATGTGCGAACTCCACACAGACAGTTGCCCGAAGCTGGAATCAAACCTGGGTCCCTGGAGCCTTAAGGCTGCAGTGCTTACCACTGAGCCATTGTGCCGCTTGGGAGAATTCAAGGACTTCACCTTCACCACTCTCTGTAGACAAGAGTTTTAGAGATTCACAACCCTCAGAACATACATACAAACAAGAAACAACAATCGGCCATTTGGTCCTACTAACTTGCTTCCCCCATTCATTCAGATCATGGCTGACTGGATTTTAGCCTCCACTCTACATTTCTTTATACCCCCAACAATCTTTCATCCCTTTGCTCATCAAAAAAATCTACCTACCCTCAGCCTTTAAGAATATGTAAAGATTCTTTTTTGAGAAATCGAAACCCAAAGACTCTCAACGAAAGGCATTTTCTCCGTCTCAAATGGGAGACTACCGAGTTGTAAACAACGTCCTCTAGTGCAAGACCTCTTGACAGTGGGTTGGGTGGAGTTATTCTTTCAACAACAAACCTATCAAGCCCCCTCAGAATCATGCCTGTTTCAATAAGATCCCATCTTATTCCTCTGTTTTTACAAATTTCATTAATAATATTTTTGGGAGAAAATAGTATTGAAGAAGCATTAGGGAACAAAAGGGGAGCATTTGGCCATTCAGTATCATGTAATTGGATACTTGCATTTCCACTGCCTGGTAACCTACCAAGGTGTCTGTCAGCTCACAGATGGTAAATTGAAGCAGGAGACTGGTACAGGGCCTCCCAAAAAAATAAAGGTGGGGAGAAAATCTTCGCAGTAAGCCTGCTGTATGAAGTACACCAAGCCACTGAAAACGCAAAAAAACTGAAGTTGCTAGAAAAGCTCAACAGGTCTGGCAGCTTCTGTGAACAAAGTTAAAAATCACACAACACCAGGTTATAGTCCAACAGGTTTAATTGAAAACACTAGCTTTCAGAGCGACATCAGGTGGTTCATCAAGTCCACCAACCACCTGATGAAGGAGCAGCGCTCCAAAAGCTAGTGCTTCCAATTAAACCTGTTGGACTATAACCTGGTGTTGTGTGATTTTTAACTTTGTCCACTCCAGTCCAACACAAGCACGTCCACATCATAGCATCTGTGAAGAGAAGTCAGGAGTTAAACATTTCGGGTCCAGTGACCCTTCCTCAGAACACCAGACCCGAACTGTTAAGTCTGATTTCTCTCCATAGATACTCCCAGAGCTGCTGAGCTTTTCCAGCAATTTTAGTTTTTGTTTCTAGATTTACAGCATCCGCAGTTCATTCAGTTTTTATTTAGTGGAAACCGCGTAGGTCAGCCACTGAGTTAGATCACTCCCTTCGGTACCCATTGGTGCCAATTGTGCCCAGATGTACGTGGAGAGTCAGACCTGAAGATTTTGAAAACCAAATCACTCTGCGCACACACAGTTTACCCCCCACCCCCCTTCCCTGTGCCAGCCCTTTTTAACCCATTCCCTCCCACACCCACTCCTCTGCCTGGGCCACCCACTTTGCCACCAACTCTCTGCCAGGAAGCGGAGTGGGGATAGAAACAAAACAGGGAAAAGGATAAATCCAGTACACGGGCTGAAAGATCCCAGAGATCCAACATTCAATACAGAGGCGGATACAACAGGCACCAGAACACACAAAACAATCTAGACTTTAAACACATTCCTGCACATTTGTATACCCGACGCCGAGCTTCCCCAGGCATACACAGCCTGAAACAACACTGAACAATTCCCACCTGAGAACCACGAGGTCAGCACATTTGCAGAAATAATGCTCAGACACCGCGCGGTTAAAGGCAACACAACATTCACAGCAAAACGGAAAGCTGGTTTGTCAGAAATCGATAGGGAAAGACGCTGTTATATAAAACACACATCCCGTCTAGAAACACCTCACTAACGCGCCTGCAATAACAGAGTGAATGGACTTTAAAACAGTCCAGATCGTAGAAAGCTGATCCACACATTGACACCCCAACAAGTATTTAACAATCCTCTCTTTACTCACGCATTTCCACATTAATTGACGTTTTTCTTAACTGTCCACTTGCACATTTTGTAATAGCTTCTAACTTGTCGATACACCGACATCTTAATTTTCAAAATAAAAATACACTTTTTTTCAAAAAAGCAAAATACTCAACGCTTTGGACCGATTAAATTCAGCTTTGGGTTTACAAAAGGAACTTAAATGTTATCTACACTCGTTTTTATTGACTGGCGTTTCCTCCCCCCTTAAGTCTTGGTGTAAACCCACCTTTAAATGGCAAGTGAATCGAGCAATTGTCATTTTCAGAGGGGCTCCTCTGCATTTAACAGTGGTGGAGAGATAGTGGAAATTTCCACCATGTGAACCGAGCACAGAAAACACAGTTTCATGTTTCATGAATGACAGGACACGCCCTGGGCCAGTCAATCAAATCGGAACTGTCCAAGAAGACACAGCATAAACAAAGGGGACTCCAGCTCACCACAGTATCCGCTTTGCAAACACAATCTGATGCTGCAGTGTTGTTCTTAAAGGAATACTGACCGATTGACCTTCCCAAAAGTCAGACACCCCGAAGAAGTCTAATTCGTGTCTCATTAAAGAAACAATGCACATCCAACCATCACATTACCAACAGACCCAGTGCTGTCTTCTATATGTTTCTCTTTGGAAATACTGTCCTTACTCTCTCATCTGTCTCAATCTCTGCAAAAAAAACCTTCCCTCCCCCACCCCAGGATTCCCAGACCGTGAGGGTAATTGTGCTAACGCTACATGTGGCGTTTCTGAGTTGGAACTTTTTTCTGTGGTGCTGCTGAGTGTGGATTGTGTTTTTTTTCCCCAAACATGCTCATTCATAGCAAAGGTGTGGAGTCCGGTTTTCCTGGTGCATTGGGGACTGTAACAGCGTTACTAATGGTTTGAGTGTGCATCCACGTTTCTTTTTCCGGAAGATGGTAGGGATCTGAATTAAAAGCAGGAAGTTCTGGAGAGACTTGGCAGCATCTGTCCAGAGAGGAATTCAGCTAACATTTGCAATTCAATATGGATTCTTCCTAACGCTTCAGGCTAGACTTCACTCACAGGAACATAGGAAACTGGGACAGTGGTAGGCCATTCCACCCCTCCAGCCTGCTCTGCCAATCATAAACATAGAACAGTACAGCACAGTACAGGCCCTTCGACCCTCGATGTTGTGCTGACCTTTTATCCTCCTGTAAGATCAGACTACCGACATACCCTTCATAGTACTAACTTCCATGTGCCTATCCAAAAGTCACTTAAATGTCCCTAATGTACCTGACTCTACTACCAATGCATTCCACGCACCCACCACTTTCTAAGTAAAGAACCTACCACTGACATCTCCCCAAAACCTTCCTCCAATCACATTAAAATTATGCCCTCTCGTGATAGACATTTCTGCCATGGGAAAAAGTCTCTGCCTATCCAGTCCATCCAAGCCTCTCAACATCCTGTACATCTCTATCAAGTCACCTCTCTTCCTTCAAAAAACAGAGAACATTACAGAGCAGTACAGGCCCTTCGGCCCTCGATGTTGTGCTATTTTCTGTGTGTGTAGATTGATAGAAGCAAAAATAGCCTTTAGTACTTCTTGTCAGATGTGGGAGCTTAGGGAGAGTTTATGGGTTACTGGGGATTATATCTGCAATAAATGCCATTGTTTGCGAATCTTATCAGATCTAATGGATCGGTTGGAGAGACAGTTAGAGGCATTGAGGAATTTACAAGAGCAAGGGGATGTGATGGATGGCAGTTATAGAGTCATAGAGATGTACAGCATGAAAACAGACTGTTCGGTCCAACCTGTCCATGCCAACCAGATATCCCAACCCCATCTAGTTCCACCTGCCAGCACCCAGCCCATATCCCTCCAAACCCTTCCTATTCATATACCCATCCAAATGCCTCTTAAATGTTGCAATTGTACCAGCCTCCACCATATCCTCTGGCAGCTCATTCCATACCCATATCACCCTCTGCATGAAAAAGTTGCCCCTGAGGTCTCTTTTATATCTTTGCCCTCTCACCCTAAACCTATGCCCTCTGGTTCTGGAGTCCCTGACCCCAGGGAAAAGACTTTGTCTATTTATTCTATCCATGCCCCTCATAATTTTGTAAACCTCTATAAAGTCACCTCTCAGCCTCCAACGCTCCAGGGAAAACAGCCCCAGCTTGTTCAGCTTCTCCTGTAGCTCAGATCCTCCAACCCTGGCAACATCCTTGTAAATCTTTTCTGAACCCTTTCAAGTTTCACAACATCTTTCCGATAGGAAGGAGACCAGAACTGCACGCAATGTTCCAACAGTGGCCTAACCAATGTCCTGTACAGCCACAACATGACCTCCCAACATCTGTACTCAATACTCTGACCAATAAAGGAAAGCATACCAAACACCTTCTTCACTATCATACCTACCTGTGACTCTACTTTCAAGGAGCTATGAATCTGCACTCCAAGGTCTCTTTGTTCAGCAACGCTCCCTAGGACCTTACCATTAAGTGTATAAGTCCTGCTAAGATTTGCTTTCCCAAAATGCAGCACCTCGCATTTATCTGAATTAAACTCCATCTGCCACTTCCCAGCCCATTGGCCCATCTGGTCCAGATCCTGTTGTAATCTGAAGGAAGAAAAGTCGCAGATACAGTTGGATAGATGGGTAACTCCAGGAAAGGTAAGAGAGGTAGGCAGGTAATGCAGGAGTCTTCTGTGGCTATCCCCAGTTCAAAATAGGGATAATTTGGAAAATGTAGGGGGTGATGGATTCTTGGGGGAACATAGCACGAACAGCCAAGTTTCTGCATTGAAACTGGCTCTAATGCAATGAGGGATATTAGATTAGATTACTTACTGTGTGGAAACAGGCCCTTCGGCCCAACAAGTCCACACCGATCCGCCGAAGCGCAACCCACCCATACCCCTGCATTTACCCCTTACCTAAAGCTACGGGCAATTTAGCATGGCCAATTCACCTGACCCGCACATCTTTGTGATTGTGGGAGGAAACCCACGCAGACACGGGGAGAATGTGCAAACTCCACACAGTCAGTCACCTGAGTCGGGAATTGAACCCGGGTCTCAGGCGCTGTGAGGCAGCAGTGCTAACCACTGTGCCACCGTGCCACCCTAAAAGGTTCCAAAAGGTATATTGTGTTAGAGGATTCTCCAGTCCAAAGTACAGACAGACGTTTCTGTGGCCAGCAGCGAAAAATCAGAATGGTGTGTTGCTTCCTTGGTGCCAGGATCAAGGATGTCTCAGTGAGGGTGCAGAATGTTCTCAAGGGGGAGAGGGGCCAGCAGGAGGTCATTGCGCACACTAGAACCAACGACGTTGGAAGGGAAAAAGATGAGGTTCTGAAGGGAGAATATAGAGAGTTAGGCAAGAATTTAAAAAGGAGGTCCTCAAGAGTAGTAATATCTGGATTACTCCTGGTGCTACAAGCTAGTGAGGGCAGGAATAGGAACATAGAACAGATGAATGCATGGCTGAGGAGCTGATATATAGGAGAAGGATTCACATTTTTGAATTATTTGAATCCCTTTTGGGGTAGAAGTGACCTGTACAAGAAGGACGAATTGCACCTAAATTGGAAAGAGACTAATATACTGCAGGGAGATTTGCTAGAGCTGCTTGGGAGGATTTAAACTCCCAAGTGGGGGGATGGGACCCAGGAAGATAGTGAGGAAAGAGATCAATCTGAGAATGGTACAATTGAGAACAGAAGCAAGTCAACAGTCAGGGCAGGCAGGGACAAAGCAGAGAACAAGGTAGGGTAGATAAATGAAACTGCATTTATTTCAATGCAAGGGGCCTAACAGGGAAGGCAGATGAACTCAGGGCATGGTTAGGAACATGGGACTGGGATATCATAACAATTACAGAAACATGGCTCAGGGACGGACAGGACTGGCAGCTTAATGTTCCAGGATACAAATGCTACAGGAAGGATAGAAAGGGAGGCAAGAGAGGGGGGGAGTGGCATTTTTGATAAGGGATCGCATTACAGCTGTACTGAGGGAGCATATTCCCGGAAATACATCCAGGGAAGGTATTTAGGTAGAACTGAGAAATAAGAAAGGGATGATATCCTTATTGGGATTGTATTACAGACCTCCCTAATAGTCAGAGCATACTTAAACTACTGGACTTGTGCCTCACTACACACTTTACATTCAACAATCAGATATACGAACAAATCAACGGAACACCCATGGGATCACCAATCTCGGGACTCATAGCAGAGGCAGTTATGCAAAGGTTAGAACAAACAGTCCTACCACAAATTCAACCCAAACTCTGGGTCAGATATGTCGATGACACGTTTGTAATCATCAAAAACACGGAAATAGAAAAAACACACCGGATCATCAACGCCACACTCACAGGAATCCGATTCACGAGAGAAGAAGAAAAGGAAGCCAACTCCCATTCCTAGACGTGATAGTACAGAGAACACCGAACGGAGAATTCACCACAAGGGTACACAGGAATGCAACACACACAGACCAAGTCCTAAACTATGAAAGTAACCACCCCAACACACACAAACGAAGCTGCATCAGGACACTATTCAAAAGAGCCACAACACACTGCAGTACACCAGAACTGCGAAAAGAGGAAGAGGAACACCTATACAAGGTATTCGCCAAAAACGGATACCCGCGCAACTTTATCAACAGATGCCTAAGAGATAGACCACGGAACGAGGACATGCCACAACCAAAAGGACTAGCCACACTACCATACATCAGGAGTGTTTCAGAACTGACAGCCAGACTACTGCGACCCTTAGGACTCATAACGGCACACAAACCAACAGCCACGCTCAGACAACAACTCACTAGAACAAAGGACCCGATACCCAACATGAGCAAAACTAATGTAGTTTACAAAATACCATGCAAGGACTGCACAAAACACTATATAGGACAGACAGGAATACAGCTAACAATTCGCATACATGAACATTAACTAGCCACGAAACGACACGACCAGCTATCCCTAGTAGCCACACACTCAGACAACAAGCAACATGAATTCGACTGGGAAAACACTATCATAGGGCAAGCCAGACAGAGAACAGCCAGGGAATTCCTAGAGGCATGGCATTCATCCACAAACTCCATCAACAAACACATCGACCTGGACCCAATATACCAACCACTACAGCGGACAGCTGAAACTGACACCCGGAAGCGGCAAGGACAGACCACTATAAATACCGGAAGAAACATCAAAGAAGCACTCCGCAGGAGGCTCCAGAGCACTGATGATGTTGCCTAGCCAGGAGACGAAACGTTTGCAACAAAAACTTCCAGCTCGGCGAACAGAATCACAACAGTCAGAGGGAAATTGAGAAGCAAATTTGTAAGGAGATCTCAGTTATCTGTAAGAATAATAGGATGGTTATGGTTGGAGATTTTAACTTTCAAAACATAGACTGGGACTGTTACAGTGTTAAGAGTTTAGATGGAGAGGAATTTGTTAAGTGTGAACAAGAAAATTTTCTGATTCAGTATGTGGATGTACATACTAGAGAAGGTGTAAAACTTGACCTACTCTTGGGAAATAAGGCAGGGCAGGTGACTGAGGTGTCAGTGGGGGAGCACTTTGGGGCCAGCAACCATAATTCTATTTGATTTAAAATAGTGATGGAAAAGGATAGTCCAAATTTAAAAGTTGAAATTCTAATTTGGAGAAAGGCCAATTTTGATGGCCAATTTTGGCAAGAGCTTTCGAGAGCTGATTGGGGACAGATATTCGCAGGTAAAGGGACGGCTGGAAAATGGGAAGCCTTCAGAAATGAGATAACGAGAGTCCAGAGAAAGTATATTCCTGTCAGGGTGAAAGGAAAGACTGGTAAGTATAGGGAATGCTGGATGACTAAATAAATTGAGGGTTTGGTTAAGAAAAAGAAGGAAGCATATGTCAGGTATAGACAGGATAGATCGAGTGAATCCTTAGAAGAGTATAAAGGAAGTAGGAGTATACTTAAGAGGGAAATCAGGAGGGCAAAAAGGGGACATGAGATAGCTTTGGCAAATAGAGTTAAGGAAAATCCAAAGGGTTTTACAAATACATTAAGGACAAAAAGATAACTCAGAAGAGAATAGGGCCCCTCAAAAATCAGCAAAGCTGTCTTTCTGTGGAGCAGCAGGAGATGGGCTAGATACTAAACGAGTATTTTGCTTCAGCATTTACTGTGGAGAAGGACATGGAAGATATAGACTGTAGGGAAATAGATGGTGACATCTTGAAGAATGTCCATTTACAGAGGAGGAAGTGTTGGATATTTTGAAACGCATAAAGGTGGATAAATCCCCAGGACCTGATCACGTAGAACTCTGTGGGAAGCTAGGGAAGTGATTACTGGGCCCCTTGCTGAGATATTTGTATCATCGATAGTCACAGGTGAAGTGCCGGAAGACTGGAGGTTGGCAAACGTGGTGCCACTGTTTAAGAAGGGTGGTAAGGACAAACCAGGGAACTATAGACCAGTGAGCCTGACATCGGTGGTGGGCAACTTATTGCTGGGAACCTGAGAGACAGGATGTACATGTATTCAGAAAGGAAAGGACTGATTAGGGATAGTCAACATGGCTTTGTGCATGGGAAATCATCTGTCCACCCTGGAGGCTTCCTACCTCCATTCCAGATAAAAGGCTTTTGCCCGAAATGTTGATTTTCCTGCTCCTCAGATGCTGCCTGATCTGCTGTGCTTTTCCAGCACCACTCTAATCTAACGTGTGAAATCATGTCTTCCAAACCTGATTGAGGTTTTGAAGAAATAACAAATGATTGATGAGGGCAAAGTTGTAGATGGGATCTATATGGACTTCAGTAAGGCGTTCGATAAAGATCCCCTTGGGAGACTGGTTAGCAAGGTTAGATCTCATAGGATACAGGGAGAACTAGCCATTTGGATATAGAACTCTTTAATGATAGAAGACAGAGGGTGGTAGTGGAGGGTTGTTTGTCAGATTGGAGGCCTGTGACCAGTGGAGTGCCACAAGGATTGGATGTGAGCATAAGAGGTATATTTAGTAAGTTTGCAGATGACGCCAACATTGGAGGTGTAGTGGACAGCGAAGAAGGTTACCTCAGATTCTTGCTCCAATGAGAAAAGCCCTAACTCCCTCATCCTTTCTTCATAACAGTCCAGGCAGCATCCTGGTAAAACCCCTCTGCACCCTCTCTAAAGGTTCCTCATCTTTCCTATAATGAGGTGACCAGAGCTGAACATAATATCCCAAGTGTGGTCTAACCAGGGCTTATCTTGTGATCAAGGTTGATCTTCCAGTTCCATATCCTAGTCTCGCCCTCCTCCCATATTCCTTGACCACTTTTGCCACCAGAGTTACATCATCCTCCTTCTTGAAAACATGCATGGTTTGACCTCAACAACTTCCTGTGGTAATGGATTCTACAGGCTCTGGTTGAAGAAATTTCTCCTCACCTTAGTTTTTTTACAAGCTTTGATCTGTACATCCCTGTTTACTATGATCTGCCTGTGATTGCTCATAAACAAAGCTTTTCACTGTAGTTCATTACGCAAGACAATAAATCAATCAATCCTAAATGGTTTACCCCTTGTCCTTAAATTGTGACTCCTGGCTCTGGACTCTTCGTCCTATTGGAACACCCTTCCCACATCGAACCATCTACTCTTGTTCGAATTTTATAATTTGGGGATGCCGCTGTTGGACTGGGGTGTAGATTATCATGCTGTAAAATATGTAAACCAGAAAATGAGCAGGATAACAAAGACTGGTGTAATCCCGCAGGTGTTATGATGCTGCAGACACCTTTCACAAGGGTAGCAACTAAAGGCAAAGAAACCTTTGTCAACATGACTGGTAGATTCAGGAAATGAGAAAGGTCAGAACAGGATGGATTAATGAGACTGGCATTAATTACTGACATTGAGAGAATAAACTACTGAGTTGAACTGGTCTATCATTTCTATGTGTTTTTTTTTAATTATTGTTTTTCTTGTTCAGCTTCCTCAGGCCATGTAACAAGCTACGGCAGCATTCAACTAGGCTTTCAGCTCTGGCCAATTCCCCTCTGGAACTAGCTGCTAAGAAGCTTACAAAGGAAATGTTGCCAACTCACCCTCATTTATTAGTCTTCAATGAGACAACTGTGAAATGTTATGTGCACAACGTGTCTCTATAAGTCTTGACTGAGGCTGAGAAATCAGAGAAATGGGAATGGAGCCCGCATTTGTGAACTTTGAGAGTCTAATGTTCCAACGGATGCTGCCCTCCAACAGCCCCTTAGTGAGAACACATAATACTGTTAAATTGTGTAACAAATTAGGTCACTGCAGTTTGTATTTGCCTAACCCAAGGATACTGTGCCTCAATGCACAATGCTGGCAGTGACAACTGAAAATCATCATCAACCATTTTTAGGTTGCACTAATATTGCATTTTTGTAACTCGTAAGTAAGTATTACAATGCATTGGTTAGTGATCTCCAACTCCCCAAACATTGCTACAGACTGAGAGTCTTTAAGGGGGATATACACAGAGGCTGTCTGGAACGCATTGCCAGCAGAGGTAGTAGAAGCAGGCACGGTAGATTAAGTTAAGATGCTTCTGGACAGGTGCATGAGCAGGTGGGGAGCAGAGGGATACAGATGTTTAAGAATTGGATGACAGGTTTAGACAGTAGATTTGGATCGGTGCAGGCTTGGAGGGCCGAAGGGCCTGTAAATTTTCTTAGTTCTTTTTATTCTTTGTTCATAGAATCGTTGCATCTTACAGTGTAGTAAGAGTCTGTATCACCAAAGCTGTACTAAATCCACATCCATCCCACTTCCATAATCTATGTGAAAATAAAACAAATTGATGGATTACAAAGACATAGAGATTATCAATAAACTAGAACAAATTAATAGCTTTAAAGATGCAACAGTGTATCCAATAAAAATAACATTTTAAACATTTAAACCATATGATTGCATATTATATATTGGCTGTACAGTAATTAGGGTTATTACTTTTATTCTTTGATTTTCTTTTGAGATCTAAAGACAAAACTATGCCCTATTGTAATTGCTTAATAGTGTGAACAGTGTTTAATATGCAGCTATTCCCAATTCTGTGCATTTCCTTTCATATTCACTTCAGAATCCTTCACCTGTTTTCCCTATGATTCTGGTCCAACAACTTGGTCTAATGAGTAACTACTTACCAAAGTACGATATTTCTAAAAGGAGACATTTTAACTTTCTGACAGTAACATCTGTTGTAGAAAGTTGACATTTATGTTCAGCATTTGAGATTTCTCTTACTTGATAGTAACTTTGGGATTTTCTTTGCACAGGTCATAAAACCACGAGAGAGCGTTCATCCATAAAGCAAAATTGAACTTGAAAAGTTGTCAATGTTGAACTACTTTTATTACTTTTTTTTCTGTTATTATTTAAAAATAACACCCTGCCTCTGTTTGACTAGGCTAGAGTTCATCATCATAGCTTTGGAACAATGTTTGATTTATTCTGCATAAAAGGTGTTTTGAAAATGCATTTGTATGTCTCAACAAATTTGATGTAGTAACGTTCCAAATAACAACTGCAGTGATTGTAATGAGGTCAGCCAGGTGGATCTTAGGGAAAATTAGTTCCCTGACTGGGGCTGTTAACCTGGTCCAGTTAGGGAGCCCTGGCTGACAGCTAAGAACAGGAGTGTCAGAGGTTCTGTTCACTCTGGGAGCTGGCTCTGAGGGAGCTGGAATAGCGTCAAGGACTTTGCACATATAAATAAAGGGTGACTTGGTAATGAGATAGCAGCCTCGATGGAGTTATTTCAAAAACATTCACATCATACTGGAGTCCTGCCATTCAACTTAGAAACCAGTGAAAATCAATTCAGGAAGTTAGCAATTCTACAGTTAGACACACAACGAGCACTGAGAGATACAGAGATGGAATCATGATCCTTGTAGATATTTTTGATCAACCTATTCAGATATGTTATGACACATCTCCAGGGTATGTGGGATTTTAACCTGGGCATTCTACCTGAGAGTAGAGACACTATCACAAGACCCTTATTAGTGACGTTATGTATAAATACTTAAAGCTGTTCAGTGCCTCAAAACAAAAATTTGGTTGTGTTCAAATAAAATTTGTTACAATCTGATTGCAAAAAAATGAACATGGAAAGCTGGTATTGAATATCTCTATCCAAATCAATTTGATCAAGTTGTTCTCTATATAAGCCCAGTTGAATTATTATAGTTGGACTGTTGGCCTTAATAAGTCTGATTCACAGGTCATGCAATGTTCAATCATTTTTAAGCCAGTGCAGCTGAAAAATGCAAAAACTTTTACTTCCTCCCTGCTTCCTGGGTCACTTACCATTATACCATTACTGACCAAAAGCAGCATGAGGCAGTAATACATTAAATTTAAGCTGAACAAAACCACTTAGGTATTCCCAATCTATATGTGCTTAAACTCTGCTTCATTAAAGCTTCATTTCCCCATTTTCACACAAACTTTCATCTCTTCTTAGAACTAGTTCCCTTCTTATTTGATTTGACAGTTAGTCCCACATTACCGGGAAGATATTGTAAATTTCTTTGAATGTGGAAGATTGGTGGCATCAGTTCAGGTTCTCTTATAGACCCAACCTGATCTTCCAAAAATGTCTCAGAATTTAACTCCCTCGCCCACTTTTCATGAGGGTTAGGTGTTTTTGCCCTCTTTTAAATTCAGTCAAAAGTTACCTACAGAAATTTAGAGTCCGAAGAATAAGCACCAGTCAGTGTGTTCTTTTCAGAGTACATGTGACTAGGTCATTGACTAATTGGGTCCCTGTTAAAGAAAGCCCGAGAGTGGCCCTGGTTTCTTTGGTAGTCTGCAATATTAGTCAGGCACATCAGAAGCATAGTGTGGAGTTTTCCATGAATGCAACATAGTGCCCTCATAAATGATTTCCTGAAGGGATGATGTTGAATAATTAAAGTACATCTAGAAATGAGATCCAAGTCTCTGAGTTGCTGGCTCTTTAATCCTACTGTCACTTTCTCCCCTCAATGTTGGTCCCTTCTGAACTCACTAACTCAGTTCTATTTATTTTGAAATTAATGATCTCTTGAGATGTGAGACTCTGAAAGGATATAGTGATGGTGGTATGTTCGATTAACAGTTTTAAAAGCTTTAATGAAGTTTTTGTGACAGTTGGAGATAACATGAAAATCTTGCATCTCCCTCTGCTAAAGGGGTGGTGATGGCCTCCTGGTATTATCTAGCTATCAATAACTATCTATTCAACAGATAAGACTATTAATCCAGAGATTAATACTCTGGGGACTTGGGTTCAAATCCCACCATACCAGACAATGGAGTTCAAATTCAATTAAAATCTGGAAATAGGAATCTAATGATGACCATGAAACTGTTCGAATCATTGGGAGAAAATCCCATCTGATTCATTAATGTCCTTTAAGGAAGGGAATTGCTATCTTTACCTGATCTGGCCAACATGTGATTCCAGACCTATAGCAATATGATTGGCAATTAACTGCCTTCTGGATAATAATAGGCAATAAATGCTGACCTGACCAGTGATGCCCACATCCTGTGAATGAATAAAAATACATTACGGGGCAGTAGGGTTAGTAGAAATGGACAGAGGAATAATTTGGATCTGCACAAGAATAGGTACTCAGGTGTCTTAACACTATTAACATAGAACTGTATAACACAGGAACGGGTCCCTCAGACCACGATGTTGTGCAGAGTATGGTGCCAAATTAAACTAATCCCTTTTGTCTGCCCTTGGTCCATATCCCTCCATTCTTTGCATATTCATGTGCTTAGCTAAAAGTCCCTCAAATGCCCCTATCGTATCTGCGTCAACCACCACCCCTGGCAAATGTGTTCCACACTCCTATCACTTTCTGAGTAAAAAACCTGCCCCTCACATCTCCTTCCAACTCCTCCCTCTCACCTTAAATGCATTTCCCTTAGTATTTGATATTTCAACTCAGGGGAAAAGATTCTGACCATCAACTCTATCTATGCATCTCATAATTTTATAGACTTCTATCAAGTCTTGCCTGAGCCGCTGCCACTCCAGAGAAAACTACCTGTGTTTTTCTAGCCTCTCCTTATAGCTTATACCCTCTAATCCAGGCAGCATCCTGGTAAACGTCTTCTGCACCCTCCCCAAAGCCTCCACATCCTTCTTGTAATGTGGTGCCCAGGATTAAAGTCTAATCAAAGTCTTATAAAGCTGCAACATGACAACCTGACTCTTGTACTCAATTCTTCTGAAATCTCCCAATAGAGGTAAGCATACCGTTTACCTTCTTCACCATCCTATCGACTTGCATGGCCACTTTCAGTGAGCTATGGACATGAACCCCAAGATCCCTCTGCATATTGTCATATAATGTTTGTGTTCATGACAGCATTTTTTTTCCTGCCTTTCATTTGTGCTTGCATCTGCAATCATGGAGGTCTTTTGCTTTGTGAAGAAGTGTATGACAAGAATTGAAGATGTGCAATGGTATCTGTGAAAGGAACGAATTATAAATTGTGAGAGTGCTTTGTGATTGTGGCTCAGATAGAAGGGGGAAGGATAGGGTTCACATTGAACTCAGAATTGATGCATTGTGGTGATTGAAGTTTCTTTGAAGCAGTCTGTCCTTGCTATCCCTGAAACAATTCAGTGACTGCATCACAACAGAGTCTCTCCTCTCCTTCTCCTCTCCTGTTCTTCTCCTTGGAAACTGAAACATGGTCATCACCCTGCTCCTCCAAGCTTTGCTGCAGTTTAGGGTTACGTTGACTTCTCCATCCCCTGATGCTGCCTGGCTTGCTGTGTTTTTCCAGCCTCCTGTTTGTCTACCCTGGAATCCAGCATCTGCAGTTTTTTTTGGTCTCTAATGCAGTTTAATGCTGGCAAGGTCCACAGATGCCTACCACCCTTGTGAAAAATTCTGATTGATCATACTGAAAAGTACCTTCTGATCTGTCCGGGAACCCTGCATTGTAATTTGGACATCTTGGCCACTTGCTCAATCCTAGCTTTTGTTCTTCGGTTTCTTCTGTTGAATCTTTCCGAGGCATCAGTGGTAAGGCTCCTCACGGTTAACCGGCCACAGCTTCGAAGAGTAATCCTTGTCCAAGAGCCAGCTTCTGACTTTGCTTTGAAGTTGAACATAGAACATGGAGTAGTACAGTACAGGAACAGGCTCTTCGGTCCACAACTTTGTGCCAAAAAATGGCGACAAGTCAAACTAATCCCATCTGCCTGCCTTTGGTCCATATTCCGCCATTCCTTGCTAATTCATGTGCTTAGCGAAAAGTCCTTTAAAAGCCCCTATCGTATTTGCCTCCACCATTACCCCAGGTAATGCATTTCAGACATTTATAACTCTCGGGTAAAGAAAAACTGCCCCTCACATCTCCTTTGAACTTTCCCCACTCACTTTAAATTCATTCCCACAAAGAGTAAATGTTTCAAGCCTGGGGAAAAGATTCTGACTGTCAACCCCATCCAATCCTCTCACAATTTGCCGCAGCAGAGAAAGGTTTACAATGGACTTGTTCAGGGCAGGATCTTGGCAAATCTGTGGACACCTTGTAACACAGGACAATTCATTCTGCATCCATCAATGGCTGGGCAAGCTGAGCACTGATGGATTGTAATTCCCCCCAGTTCATGGTAATTCCTGCTTATTTTGGGGTTGCCTTGATTGCAGCATGTGTGCAGATCCCCCGGATCTATAGAAATCCAGCCTCTGCAACAAATGTAATGGTCATTCGGGCTAGTTTCATCAGTAAGGAGGCGCACTGAAATGGAAAACATGATATCTATCACCTGTGAGATGTTCTAGTGAGGAGAAAATTGTGAAATTTGATAAATGTTGCCAGCATGTATATTATTTCTATCCTTATATAGACAGAGAAAATGTTAGAAATAACATGACTTGGAGGTGCTGCTGTTGGACTGGGATGGACAAAGTTAAAAATCACACAAAACCAGATTATAGTCCAACAGGTTTATTTGGAAGCACTAGCTTTCGGAGCGCTGCTCCTTCATCAGGTGGTTGTGGAGGTTAAGAACATGCTCATGGAATTTGTAGCTAAAGGAGTCCAACATCATGGAGATGTGATACAGTAAACAATCTTAGATTAAAACTTTCATCTTTTATAATGGGAAATGCTGGTTTCTGTTCTTTGATCTATAAATCCCAGAACTTACCCCAAATTACATTCTCAAGATAGCTCAGCTTTTTAAAGAGGAGAGAAGGTGTGAAACTATACAGAGGGTTTGTCAGACTGACATAGCACTGGGACACAGGCAGACCTCACCGACTTGTACCATTGAGAGCATACTGCCCGGATGCATAATGGCCTGGTAAGGCAACTGCTCTGTCCAGGACCATAAGAAATTGCAGAAGGTGATGTGCACAGCCCAGCCCATCACAGAAGCCAACCTTCCGTCCATTTATGCAGCGCACTGCTACAGAAAGACTGCCAGCATCATCGAAGACTCATCCCATCCTGGTAATGCTCTCGTCCAACTTCTTCCATCAGGCAGATAATGCACAAGGTTGATCACACACACCAGCAAGTTCAGGAACAGCTTCTTCCTGCCTGTTATTAGACTGATCAATGGATTCTGTAACTTCAAATAATATTGATCTTGTTAATGTTGATCTTACCTTGCGCACGCCCTGTGTAGTGTAACCTTTATGCTTCACTCTGACCAAGTTTTATTCACCTTATGATCTGTATGTCTTTGATTACTATGATCTGCCTGTACTGCTCGCAAACATTCACTGTACTTGGGTACACATGACAATAAATCAAATCAAATTATTAATAATATATAAGCTTCTCTTGTCACATTCCTTCGGACGTCAGACCAGAATACATTGGAATCAAGAAATGATATTATGAAAAGCTGACTAACCAAAGCTGTTCTTTGGCTGTCGTTGACATTACACAATGCTTTTTTCAAAGAAACTTGCCAAATGTTGAAACTGTTGCAAGTTTCCTTGTCACCACATCAAGGGTATCTATTTATTCTAGACCCGAACATCAAAGTTACAGTTCAAAGACCTCTTCCAATAAAATCCATTTTGCATTCCATACCTATGGACTTACTTCTAACATAGGGAGTATGTTGAATGTTTTGTTCTTTATTCATTTGTGGGATCTGGGCTTTGCTAGCTGGGCCAGTATTTATTGCCCATCCCTAGTTGCCCCCCTTGAGAAGGTGGGGGTGAGCTGCCTTCTTGAACTGCTACAGTCCATGTGCCGTAGGTAGACCAACAATGCCCTTAGGGAGGGAATTCCAGGATTTTGACCCAGTGACAGTGGAGGAATGGCAACATATTTCCAAATCAGGATGGTACGTGGCTTGGAGGGGAACTTGCAGGGGGTGGTGTTCTCATATACCTGCTGCCCTTCATGTGAGTTTGGAAGGTTTAGGTTTGGAAGAATGAATAGTTAACCAGTGTATCTCAGTCTCAACAACCCTGATGTTACTTGCTTCATAAAGGATAAGTAAAAATGGTGAAGAACAGCCAGAAATGTAGAAAGACAGCCAGAATAAAACAAATGCAAAAAAACAGCAGAAGTTGTAAATAGCAGCTCAGGCTGCACCTGTGGAGGGGGAAAGAGATTTAATGTTTCAAACGTCTGCCGTGCGGACTGGTAGATGTTAGAAATGTGATAGGCTTTAAGCTAATGATATGGGGGAAGAGTCGAAAGAGAACAAAAGGAGTGATCCGTAAAGTTACAAGGCGAGAGGGATTACACAGCCAATCACTTGGTGGGACAGGACTGAAGGGAGTGGTAATGGAACAAGTAAGGAAGCAAACGATGGAGACAAGGTGAAGATGGCAGAAGGTGAAACCGTTGTGACTTGAAAACAAATGAAGAGGAAAGCAAGACAGTAAAATCACAACCTGCAAAGGAAAAGAAAACAAAATAGACACAAAAAATCTGAAATCATCAGACTCAAGGTTGATTCCAGGAGGCTGTGAATTGCTTGGCAGGGAGAGGCAGTGCTGCTTCTTGAACATGTTTTGAGCTTGGTCAGAGCAGGAGATCAAGAACTGAAAGGTGAGTGTGGGACTAATGTGGAGAGTTGTCATGACAGGAAATGTATGGTGGCATTTGTGGAGTTGTTTCTGAAGGCAATTACCCATTTCTACAATTGATCTCTTGAAGGCCAAGCATTCTACATTAAAAACAGTGAACGTGATAAAGTGAATTGAAACAAATACACCTAAATTGCTGTTTGATAAAAGGAGGATACTGCAGCCCTCGTGTTTGTCATGGAACGGTGCAGTAGTAGGGATGGGGGAATAGGGCAATGCAGTATACTCTCTGAATTACACATTCCAAGAAATGATGCACACTGGTATCAAGGGAACAAAAAATTGTTTTAAAAAATCATTCATGGGTATAGGCATTGCTGGCTAGGCCAGAGTTTATAATCCCATCCCTAATTGCTCAGAAGGCAGTTAAGAGTCAACCACATTGCTGTTGGTCCCACAAAGATCAGATAAGGATGGCAGATTTCCTTCCCCATGTGAACCACATGGGTTTTTGCAGCCATCAACAATACTTGCCATTTACACCAGTTTTGTTAAAATTCCAGACTTTTATTGAATTCAAATTTGACCAGCTCCAATGGTAGGATTTGAACCCATGCCCCAAGAGTATTAGCCTGAGGTTCTGGATTGCTCGTCCAATGGCATTACCACTATGCCACTGCCTGCCTATACACATACATATTTACAGTAACTCAACACCCATCTCATGAAGATATCCTACTTTTTCCCCATTATGACCATTTTGCTTTGACATCTATAGCTGGACAGGAGGGCAGAGAGTGATGTCTTTCCTGAGCTCGTTTCTTCGTCTAGGGTCTTGAGGGCTGTGAGCTACTGGGGATGTAACACATGACAATGGGTACAACCTCCTTAACATTGACCATTGGCACTGGATGTTCTGAGGCCACCAGCAGAGGCTGATCACCTGAGAGGCCAGCCTTATGGGAGCTGGCTGATGAGTCATGACACATCTCTGTAACCCTGAGGAGAAGAGATACCTCGGGGAAGGTACCTCAGTTAGCTCTTACCTGTGATTTAATTTTATTTCATTCGCGGGACGTTGTCATCAGGCCAGAAATTTATTGTCCTTTCCTAGATGGCAGTTAAGAATTGAGCTCATTGGCTGTGAGTCTGGGGTCACATAAAGGTCACACCAGGTAAGGATGGCAGTGGTGAACCCAATGGATTTTTCCCAAGAGTTGACAATGGTTTCATGTTTGTCATTGGACATCTAATTTCAGACTTTTGTTGGTTTTCTTGATGTCAAGGTTTGAATATGGGTCCCCAAAACATTACAAGAGTCTCTGGGTTAGCAGCTTAACAATAATACCACGAGACTAGTGCCTCTGGCTCAGGTCATTGTAGTACGGAGCTCATGGTCAAAGTGATCGATTCAAGTCTTTGAGTGTAAGGATCATGTCACAGGTATGGTTCTCTACAGCAGTCAGCATTAAATATGCAGGAAGCAAACGTGAAAATCTGTTTCACTGAGCAACATTGAATGACCCCAGAAAAAAATTATTTCATTTGTGGTAACTCACAGCAGATAAGGAAATTTGAATTCAATAAAAGTCTGGAGTGAAGAGTCCAGGTGACCATGAATCCACTGTCGATGGTTGGAAAAACCCATCTAGTTCACTAATGTTCTTTATGGAAGGAAACTGCCATCCTTACCTGGTGTGGTCTACATGTAACTCCAGCCTCATAGCATTGTGGTTGACTCTTAACTACCCTCTGGGCAACTGGGATGGGCAAGAAATGCTGGCCTAACCAGAGATGCCTTCATCCCTTGAATGAGTCAAAGAAAATGTTGAAGATCATGTCAACTAGAAATGATTATGTCATAGAAAATGCAAAACTTCAATTGCAAGGCATTTTTAAAAATAATGTTATTCCTTGTGATTACTGTAGCTAATTCCACTGCAATTAATAGTAAAATAAGACATTTTAAAGTGTATTATTTCTTTTGCTTTAATTTTGCTTGTTTTGTCTATTGTTTGGGATTAAAGTGCGTTTTGCAGCTATACAGAATAACACAAAGAAGTTAACATACTGTTCTTATGATGAATGCCATATAACCTAAGACTTTTTGGTAGTGTCATACAGAATGGAAACATGTAAGTAAATCTCAGCATGTTAAAGAGCTGGCAGTGTGCCAAAGTGTGAGCTAGTGTCATAGAATCGTAGAGTTGCACAATACGGAAAAACACCATCCATGGTCCAGCTCGTCCAGGCTGACCAGATATCCTAAATTAATCTAGTCCCATATGTGTTTGGCCCATATCCCTCCAAACCCTTCCTATTCATATACCCATCCAGATGCTTTTAAATGTTGTAATTGTACCAGCCTTCACCACTTCCTCGGGCAGCTCATTCCACACATGCGCCACCTTCTTCATGAAAATGTTACCCCTTAGGTCCCTTTTATATCTTTTCCTTCTCACCCTAACCTATGCCCTCTAGTTTTGGACTCCGCCGCCCCAGGGAAAAGACCTTGACTATTCACCCTATCCATGTATCTCTTGATTTTATAAAATTTTATAAGGTCACCCCTCAGCCTCCGACGCTCCTGGCCTGAGTTATTTGGGAGACGTTAAATAGGTTGGGGCTATTTTTCCTAAATTGCTCAGTCTGTCTTCACAAGACAAACCTTTTATCCCTTATTCATTAGACATAATCTAATGAATCTCCTCTGAACTATCTCCAATGCAATTACATCCCTCCTTAAGTAAGGGCCCAAAACTGTATGCAATACTCCAGGTGTAGTCTCACTAATGCCTTGTACCTAAGGTGCATATTTTGTCAAAAAAATTGTCAAAACTTAGATATTTTCGGGATATTTCCAAAAATTGGAAAAAAGAATACAAGCATTGACTACTTTCTAAATGGTGAGAAAATTCATAAAGCCAAAGTACAAAGGGATCTGGGAGTGCTAGTCTAGGTTTCTCTAAAGGTAAACATGCAGGCTGAGTCTAAGAAAGCAAATGCAATGTTACCACTTATCTCAAGAGGGTTGGAATATAAAAGCTCTGGTTAGGCCCCATTTGGAGTACTGTGTCCAGTTTTGGTCCCCACACCTCAGGAAGGACATACTGGCACTGGAGCATGTCCAGCGGAGATTCACTCAGATGATCCCTGGAATGGTTGGTCTAACGTACGAGGAACGGCTGAGGATCCTGGGATTGTATTCATTGGAGTTTAGAAGATTAAGAGGAGATCTAATAGAAATTTACAAGAAAATACATGGCTTGGAAAGGGTGGACGCTAGGAAATTGTTTCCGTTAGGCGAGGAAGCTAGGACCCGTGGACACAGCCTTAGAATTAGAGGGGGTAAATTCAGAACAGAAATGAGGAGACATTTCTTCAGCCAGAGAGTGGTGGGCCTGTGGAATTCATTGCCGCAGAGTGCAGTGGAGGCCGGGACGCTAAATGTCTTCAAGGCAGTGATTGATAAATTCTTGATGTCACAAGGAATTAAGGGCTACGGGGAGAATGCGGGTAAGTGGAGTTGAAATGCCAATCAGCCATGATTGAATGGCGGAGTGGACTCGATGGGCCGAATGGCCTTATTTCCACTCCTATGTCTTATGGTCTTATCGAATACCACAATTCCATTGTGTTGGGAAAATGTTAGATTAATAGACATCATTAATGAATGAGAACATAGATATAGGCAACATTGGATTCAGTTTAAAAAATATTCTTTCCACTGATTTTTACTTTAACTAAAATCTACTGAATTGTTTGTAAGAGATGAAGGATAGTTTTGTGCTATGTGGTGCACTGTGAAATAACTTTCCTATAGACTACATGTATTTGGAAAGGCAAGGACTGATTCGGGATAGACAACATCGCTATGTGCGTGGGAAATCATGTCTTACTAACTTGATCAAAAAAGCGACAGAGGATTGATGAGGGCAGAGCAATGGATGTAATCTATATGGACTTCAGCAAGTCATTCAACAATGTTTCTCATGGTAGACTGGTTAGTGAGGTTAGATCCAATGGAATACAGGGAGAACTATCCATTTGGATACAGAACTGGCTCAAAGATAGAAGACAGAGGGTGATGTGGAAGGTTGTTTTTCAGACTAGAGCCCTGTGACCAGCGGTTTGCTGCAAGGATTGGGTCCCATAAGGATTAGTGCTGGGTCCACTGCTTTTCATTATTTATATAAATGATTTGGATATGAGGTAGTTAGTAAGTTTGCAGATGACACCAAAATTGGAGGTGTAATGGACAGTGAAGAAGGTTACCTCAGAGTACTTTGGGATTTTGATCAGTTGGGCCAAAGGATTGGCAGATGGTGTTTAATTTAGATAAATGTGAGGTGTTGCATTTTGGAAAGGCAAATCAGGGAAGGACTTGTATACTTTCATGGTAAGGTCCTGGGGAGTGCTGCTGAACAAAGAGACCTTAGAATGCAGGATCATTTTTCCCTGAAAGTGGAGTCGTAGGTCAACAGGATAGTGAAGAAGGGGTTTGGTATGCTTGCCTTTATTGGTTGGGTATGGGAGTTGGGAGATCATGTTGTAGCTGTATAGGACATTGTTTATGCCATTTTTGGAAAACTGCATTCACTTCTGGAATCCCTACTACAGGAAGGATGTCATGAAACTTGAAAGTGTTCAGAAAATATATACAAGCAGGGTTGAGGATTTGAGCTACAGTGAGAGGCTGAATAGATTAGATTAGATTCCCTACAGTGTGGAAACAGGCCCTTCAGCCCAACAACGCCACACTGACCCTCCGAAGAGTAACCCACCTAGACCCATTTCCCTCTGACTGACACACCTGACACAATGGCCAATTTAGCATGGCCAATTCACCTGAACTGCACATCTTTGGATTGCAGACACGTGGAGAATGTGCAAACTCCACACAGACAGTTGCCCGAGGCAGGAATCAAACGTGGGTCCCTGGTGCTGTAAGGTAGCAGTGTTAACCACTGAGCCACCATGCCTGTGCTCACTGGAGTTCAGAAGAATGAGAGGAGATCTAATTGAGGGATATAAGTGAGAAATGCCCTGCCTGCCAATGTAGTTAACTCAGTCGCATTAGGGAGATTTAAACAATCCGTGAATAAGCACATGGATGATGATGGGATAGTATAGGTGGATGGCCTTAGATTAGTTCACAGGTCGGCACAACATCGAGGGCTGAAGGGTCTGTTCTGTGCTGTATTGTTCTGTGTTCGAAGTTCTACAAAATGCTAATTGACAAAATAGATGTACAAAGGAAGTTTCCCTTGTGGGCTGATCTAGAGTGAGAGGTCAGTTTTAGAATAGTAGAATTAAAACAGAGATGAGGAGTAATTACTTCTCTCAAAGAGACATGAATCTGTGGAATTCACTGCCCCAGAGTGTGGTGGATGCTGGGCATGGAGTATATTTAAGGAGAAAATAGACAGATTTCAATTAGTAACAGGTTAAATGGTTATGGAGACTGTGCAGGAAAGCAGAGTTGAGGTCGAGATGGGATGAGCCACGATCGTATTGAATGGTGGAGCAGGCTAGAGTGGCTGAATGGCCTCCTCCTGTTCATGTTCTGGAAGTAATGTAGTGGTTTACCATTGCCTTCTGCAGGATGGCTGACCAGGAAACTTAACAACTCTTACCCCATGCCTTTGTGTTTCAAACACATGCTATGTTTAGACTGAACCAAAAGGTACCAATCAAGGTAAGGAACTAATGTACACTTGGCTATCATTGTAGTTAATAGAGGTGAAGTTGTAAAAACACAGCAGGTCAGACAGCATAGAAGGAGCAGGGAAGGCCATGTTTCAGGCTGATGTCCTTCATCAGGACTCAGGATTCAGGATTCAGTCCTGACAAAGGGTTTCACCCCAAAACGTTGACTTTCTTGCTCCCCGGATACTGTCTGATGTGCTGTGTTTTTCCAGCTTCATCTCTATTGATTCCAACTTCCAGCATCTGCAGTCTTTACTGTCTCCAACTGCCTATGCAATGTAACCTGAGAACTGTGGAGGTAAGTGATTTGGAGTCAGAATTTTTAGAAAATTATCTGAAAATTCTAATGTTCGGAAGAAAGTGTATGCATAGTTTGTTGGTACATTTGGACATTTTGGGATTTGAAGATTTGCCGTATGTTAGTTTAGGTTCTTAGTAGATTTCAAATATTTGAAAATGGAATGAAATGTTTGGATACAAAAGAGGGTGAAAAGTTTTAGAAAAGGAAATCTGTTGTCCTTGCATGGTCTGGCCTTGTTTGCATAACACGCTGACTAGAATCAAGAAAGAATTCATTTCATGGATTGTAATGGGGATCAAGGGACATGGGAAAGAAGTGGAAATGGCATTGAGATGGAGGATCAGCCATGGTTATTCAGAATAGTTTCCATGTTTCAAAGCTACAACACTGTGGTTGATCTTTAACTGTCCTTTGAATTGGATTAGCAAACCATTTAATCCAAAGGCAATCACAGATGGGTAACCAATGCTGACCTTCCTGATGACTCCAGCATCCTGTGATGGAATAAAGAAGAAAAAAATGTGAATTGTCCAAAGGAATGGTAGAATTGATTGAGCTAACAGTGGTGGGAAAGAAGATATGAGATTGTGTTATGGAAAGCAATACACTGACAAAATCAGGCCCCATCGAGCTGCCTTGTCAGAGGAGGTGACAAATTTACAAAAAGATCAGTTGGACAAATGAAAGATTCTAAAATGGTACAACTTTCCAGAGATCATGGCACATGTACTTCCTTATCTACTTATACATTCTGAAAAAAAACAAACTAAGTCTTTCGCTTGGTCGCTCATATGTATGCTTTTTGAAATTGAGCTCAGTTGGGTAAATAGATATAATAGATGTTATCTTATTTATGGCATTTATAAAGCAATTTGAAAATTCTGTGAAGTGACGAGTTAATGATTTACTTCATACCGTAGGAAGCAGTGTGTGAATCTGTCGAATAAAATATATTTTGAGACAAAGATCAGATTTCTCCCTCAGGGTGACAGCTCTTTCACTGTATTTGTTTTTACAACTTTTCTTCATTTTCTGTTGTCAGTAGTCTATCTCCTTTCAATTGATTTCCTGTATTTTGAAAAACGCAGTAAATATGATCATTGATACATCGATTGCTTTTTTTTAATCCCTGATGAAGGGCTTTTGCCTGAAATGTCGATTTCGCTGCTCGTTGGATGCTGCCTGAACTGCTGTTCCAGAATTAAAATGATCTACCCCAATCCCTGTCCCTCTTGCTGCCAAACTGACCCCTCCCCATCTCCAATCCTGCTGCCCCCAGACTCCAGTCTCACACCCACATCCCCCCGAAGCTCTTTCTGTCTCTCCTCTCGCCCCTGGAACTTTTGTAAAGCTGGGCAATAGTGGTGGCCATGCACGACCAAAGCCGGTGTCTCTGGACCTCGGCCTTGCTTCCTCTGGGGCCGGTCTCAGGCCCAGGCCCTTGCTTCTCATCCTCCTCCAGGCATTGGTGCTCCCAGCCAATTTCTGGGGCCATGCCCTGCCATACTGGAGTCACTGTGAGCCTTGGCCTCCTCAATGGGTGACTCTGCAATCCTGTCCCCAAACACCCCCTAACACCCCCCTGTGCTCGACAATGTAATGAGGTAAGTAATCTTGTTAATACAAGCTTTCCCTCCGCACTAGATCAGACGGCAGACTCTTCAACCTGCCCGCCTCAGGGTCAAAACAAAAAGGACGTGCAGTACACATCAGGGACATGCTGTTTACCGATGATGCTGAAGTTGCAACACACACCCAGCAGGAACTCCAGTCACTGATAGATCACCTCTCCCACTCTTGCAAGCATTTCAGGCTGACTATCAATCTGAAGAAGATGAGCATCCTGGGACAGGACACAGGGGCACTGCCAGTCATCACCATTAATGTCCCCCATCAGTTTATGTACCTTGGCTCTCTCATCACTGACAACCTCTCCTTGGACACAGAGATTGACAAGGAGATCAGGAAAGCAGCCTCAACTCTTTCTCGCCTCACGACTCGAGTAAAAACAAATCCCAAGCTGACAGTGAAGACAAAAATGTCAGTTTACAACACCTGTGTCATAAGCACACTGCTGTATGACAGTGAAAAATGGACTACATATGCCCAACAGGAGAGAAGATTGAAATCCTTTCACTTCAGGAATATCCGCTGTCTCCTGGGCTTATCCTGGCAAGACGGAGTGTGCAACACAGCGGTCCTATCTCGCACTGGCCTTCCCAGCACGTACACCCAGCTCAGGCAGCGGAGACTGCACTGGCTGGGCCTCATCCACTGCATGGAGGATGGCCGCATTCCAAAGGATATCCTCATTGGAGAGCTCCCATCCAGGAAGACACCCACTGGGCATTCCTAGCTACGCTACAAGGATATCAGCATGAGGGACATGAAGGTGTTTGATATCGTTTTGGAGTCGTAGACATGTACAGCATGGAAACAGACCCTTCAGTCCGACTTGTCCATGCTGACCAGATATCCCGACTCAATCTAGTCCCACCTGCCAGCACCTGGCCCATATCCCTCCAAACCCTTCCTATTCATATACCCATCCAGATGCCTTTTAAATGTTGCAATTGTACCAGCCTCCACCATATCCTCTGGCAGCTCATTCCACACAAGTACCACCTTCTGTGTGAAACAATTGCCCCTTAGTTGTCTTTTATATCTTTCCCCTCTCACCCTAAACCTATGCTCTCTAATTCCTGACTCCCCCACCCCAGGGAAAAGACCTTGACTTTCACCCTATCCATGCCCCTCATGATTTTATAAACCTCTAAGGTCACCCCTCAGCCTCCGACGCTCCAGGGAAAACAGCCCCAGCCTGTTCAGCCTCTCCCTATAGCTCAAATCCTCCAACCCTGGCAACATCCTCGTAAACCTTTTCTGAACCCTTTCAAGTTTCACAACATTCTTCCAATAGGAAGTAGACCAGAATTGCACGCAATATTCCAACTGTGGCCTAACCAATGAGCCCTGGGAAAGACTTGCAGCTGACCGCATGAGATGGAGAAACACCCTGAACCAACTCCTCAAAATGGGAAAAAGGTGCTGATGTGTGCTCCAACAGACAAGCGGTCATATAGGAAGGAGGGCAGCAGCTCGAGCAGATCAACAACCACACACAGATGTGACCTCTGCATCCGGGACTGTCACTCCAGCATCGGTGTCTTCAGTCACAAGTGACATTGCTTCAGGGAAACAGAAAGCCAGAACAATGAGGATGCAACCCATGGTCAGCCATGACTGAAAGGGTCAAGATTAGAGTGGTGCTGGAAAAGCACAGCATGCCAGGAAGCATCTGAGGAGCAGGAAAAACGATGTTTTGGGCAAAAGCCCTTCTTCAGGAATGAGGCTGGGAGCCTCAGGGGTGTAGAGATAAAAGGGCCTCACAATATACACATTCATGGTACATCTGAATTTTTCTGTAAAACCAATGGGTTATGTGCATCAGGAAGGAATTGATTTTATTAAGGAATTTAAAAAATTATGGCTGCTTACTTAAATAAAGTTAAAAAAAAAAGCTAATGGTATTGTTTCATGCAACCAAAGTAGAATAAGATGGATCATTTATCCCTTATTTTAAGTTCTCTGTTCAACATTGGTTTGTTAAAAGATATGATAACCTTCCATCTTCCCAGCTTTAACATTTAATGAATGTTCAAATGGATTGTGTTAATTAGTCTGGAATTTTGTACGTACATAACAACAGCACAGAGCGGAATATGTTTTGTTCAGTTTAATGTTGACAGATTGCTAATAATTTTAGGATATCTATTTGGAGGTGGGTGCAAAGCAAAAGATAACTTGTTGTTATATAGCAGTTGGATTTAAATATTAACTTTCTAAAGTTACGCCAAACTAGAGTAATATGCTGAAAATCAAGCTTGATGTTCCAGGAATTGTGACAGAAGGTAAACATGTTATCAAAGTAGCTGAAAATGTGTTGCTGGTTAAAGCACAGCAGGTTAGGCAGCATCCAAGGAACAGGAAATTCGACGTTTCGGGCCAGAGCCCTTCATCAGGAAAGGCTCTGGCCCGAAACGTCGAATTTCCTGTTCCTTGGATGCTGCCTGACCTGCTGCGCTTTAACCAGCAACACATTTTCAGCTCTGATCTCCAGCATCTGCAGACCTCACTTTTTACTCGATGTTATCAAAGTATGAAAGTATACAATTTACCTGTTGGATAGGCCTGGGTTAAGAGCAAACATGGATTGGGCTTCCATACTTGACAAAATCTGCTATTTATTACAGTCCCATCGCGGGTCCCGGTCTCGTCTCTTGGTGAGTCCCAACCTGGTGTCTCCACGGCTCTCAGCCTGGTCTCTCCGCATCTCTCAGTCTGGTCTCTCAGTGGGTCCCTGCCTAGTCTCTCGGTGGTATGCCAGTCAGTCTCTCGGTGGCTCATGGTCGTATCTCGGCTCACCGTGCATGAGGATCCTGCCCGGCATGTTCCTGAGGCAGTGGGGGAGATTGGAGAGGCGGCTGTTCCAGTATTAGAGACAGTATCTTTGTCGGTGGTGTCAGGAACAGATAGCTGAGCTCTCCTCGGGGAGTGAGATAAATGGAAGACTCAAAGACAGTGGTGCTCTTAACGTATTCCTTTATTTCCCTAGTTTAAACTAAAAAATAACTAAACGTAAACTATTACCTACTTCTTTATTTTTTGATTATTCTATGAACTAATGCTTAATTTTTTAACTCTGAATTTTCTTACTACTTTGTACCTAAATTTATTTTTATATTTATACCTTGGTTCCTAAGCTGGCATCATGTGAGGTGATGTTATACACTTTTCACTGTATTCCTGTACCTGAGCACGTGACAATAAAATCTAAAAAAAATTCCAACAGGTGGACAACTATGAACTGTCAATGTAAACTTAGTAACATTTGCACCATACAAGTAACCATTTCCAAGAAGAGAGAATCTCACCACTGTCCTTTGAGATTCAATGGCATCACTGAATCGCCCACGATCAACAACATAAGGGTCACTATCAGGGCCACACGCTGAAGGACACAATAAAGCTTGAGCCAGGCACAGTCAGCCAATCTTTATCTTTCAGATTTTTGTGTTTCTGCCAAAGATAACAAGGGTCCATTCAGTTGTTAGACCCTCACGTTGCTTCGAAATGAACACAAACAGTTTTCTGCATGAGTAGAAAATGCTTTGCTTTTGGAACTGAAGGAAAGCCCTGAGGAATGTCAAATTCCAATGTTTGTTTTTGTTCCAATGAACTGTAACAAACACTACATTGGACAAACAGGCAGAAAACTAGCCACCAGGATACATGAACATGGCATGATCCTCTCTCACTAGTACATAGTGATGAGGAAGGTCACCACTTCGATTGGGACAACACATTCACCCTAGGACAAGCCAAACAGAGACTTCTTAGAAGCATAGCATTCCAACCGGAACTCTATCAACAAACACATCAAATTAGACACTATCTACCAATCCCTGAGAAAAAGAACAGGAAATGACATCACCACAGGAAATGCCATCACCAGCCCAAGGAAACCCAAACGTATAAATAGAAAACAGGAATCATGTACAGTGCTTCCCCTGGAGGCCGACTGAAGATGTTACCTAATAGGATGATGAAACGTCTGGAAAAGAACTTTCCCGCTCAGGTTCCATCCAGAACCTCAACCTGAGCTACAAATCTTCTCAAAACTCACTAATGTGTTGTTTGTACTTTCCACTGCAAAGACTGCACAGGCCTGTTCTTTTAATTCATTCATGGGTTGAGGGCATCATTGGCTAGGCCACATTTATTGCCCATCATTAATTGCCCAAGGGGCAGTTAAGAGTCAACCACATCGTTGTGGGTCTAGAGTTACATGCAGGCCAGACCAGGCAAGGATGGCACTTTCTCTTCCTAGAAGGATATTGGTGAACCAGATGGGTTTTTCTGACATTCAACAATGTATTGATGGTCAACATTAAACTCTGCATTTGATTTTTTAAATTGAATTCAAATTCCACCAACTGCTGTGAGGAGATTTGAACCCAGAACAAAGTCTGGGTCTCTGATAAACAGCACTATGATAATACCACTTGACCATTGCCTTCCCTTGCTGTGTGTATTTACAGATTTTTTTTTCGAATAAAGTGTATTTTTGCAATTAAAAAAAATGACCAGAAACTCAACTGGACTCACCATATAAATACTATGGGTACAAGAACAGGTCAGAGGCTAGGAATATTGTGGTGAATAACTCCCCTCCTGACTCCCCATATTCTGTCCACCATTTACAAGGCACAAGTCAGGAGTGTGATGGAATACACCCCACTTGCCTGGATGAGCACAGTTCCAATAAAACTCAAGAAGCTTGACACCATCCAGGACAAAGCAGCCCCCTTGATTGGCACTACATCCACAAGCATCCACACCTTCCACCAGTGATGCTCCAGAGCAGCAGTGTACACTGCAGAAATTTATGCAAAATCCTTAGACAGCACCTTCCAAAGTCACAACCACTTCCATCGAGAAAGTCAAGAGCAGAAGATAGATGGGAACACCACCCCCTGCAAGTTCCCTCCAAGCCACTCATCATCCTGACTTTGAAGTACATCAGCTGCTCCTTCACTGTCATTGGGTCAAAATCCTGGAATTCCCTTCCCGATAGCATTGCAGGTCTATCACAGCACTTGGACTGTAGTGGTTTGAAGAAGCAATGCAACTAGGGATGGGCAATTTATTGCTGCCAGCCAGTGATGCCCATGTCCCATGAGTGAATAAAAGAAAACATAGAAAATAATAAAGAATAGGCCATTTGGCCCTTTTTAAATTCATTCATGGGGTGAAGGCATCACTGACTGGACTAGCATTTATTGCCCATCGGTATTTGCCCAGAGGGCAGTTAAGAGTCAAGCCTATTGCTGTGGGTCTGGAGTCACATGTAAGCCAAACCAGGTAAGGATGGCAGCTTCATTCCCTGAAGGACAGTAGTGAATCAGGTGGGTTTTTCTGACAATGGATTCACAGTTATTATTAGACTCTAACTTCCAGATTTTACTGAATTCAAATTACACCATCTACCGTGGTGGGATTTGAACCTGGGTCCCCAGAATATTACTTGGATTTCTGGATCAACAGTCCAGTGATAATACCAAGAGCCCATTGCCTCCCCATTCAAGCTTGACCATTCATCTATGTAACCTATTTCCACATTTCCCCGATATTCATGATCCCTTTGTCCCATGTACTTTAGATGAGATTAGATTCCCTACAGTGTGGAAACAGGCCTTTCAGCCCAACAAGTCCACACTGACCCTCTGAAGAGTAACTTGCCCAGACTCATTTCCCTCTGACTGATGCACCTCACACCATGGATAACTTAGCATGGTCAATTCACCTGGCCTGCACATCTTTGGATTGTGGGAGGAAACCGGAGCACCAGAAGGAAACTCACGCAGACACGGGGAGAACGTGCAAACTCCACACAGACAGACACCCAAGGCTGGAGTTGAACCTGGGTTCCTGGTGTGGTGAGGCAGCCGTGCTGACCACTGAGCCGCCCGATTCCTTCTTGAAATAATACGATGTTTTAGCCTCAACTCCTTGTTGTTACAGAGAATTCCACAGGCTCATCACTCTGCTGGTGAAGAAAGTTCTCCTCATTCCTAAAAAGACAGTGAGAAAAGAATGTGAACAAGAAATGTTTTCTGGCTCACATAAATTGTTCACACTGGCTTGTTAACACGTTAGGAATGGAGCACCCTTAAGAATTTGAATACACGCAACAAACCAACTTACTTTTCCATTTGAAATGAATTGTGGGAAGAATGGTGCCTATCATTTCCCCTAATACAGACATACGCAACAAAATTTGATTGTTTTCTTTTAAAAAAGCAAACAGCAATTAATAGAAATAATAGAAAAAAAACTCATCTAACCTGGTTTTGAATACTTACAGGCCTTATTACTGAGTGAGCCCCAAACAGAGACTACAATAAAACATTTAGCAAAAGAGTGGGGATGAGCTAGCAAGGAGATATCTTGCACTGAGGGAGTGGGACTGCAGGTTTATTGATCAGCTCAGGTTGGTCGAATGGATGGGATTTGAACTAAACACGGCAGAGAATAACTATGTTTTCCACCTGATCTTTCAGCCTGCTGCTTACAATGCAGAGAAAAGTGTGGCTTTAGAAAATCCAAGTAGCCTTTACTCAGTCTGTGCTCTTGTCCATAAATCATTGGACCATATTCAAAGCAAGACGTCACAAACAAAACGCAGGAAAGCTTTTACCAATTACTACTTAAGCATCAACTTGCCAATCAGTTACCTTAGGAGATAAGGATTGCCTTTGCAATCATTTTAAATAAAAGTTAAATAATTGACACTTGAACAGTGAACCATAAAAGAATTAAAGGTATCAGTATAATAACTTTAATGAAAGTAACTGTAAATAAAGGTCAATGCACAAATCTCTGAATGTATTATACAGCAAAACCTTTAGGAAAATGAAAGCAACACTCAAACATGAAAACATTGTTATGTTGAAACCTCTGTGAGGGTTACTCTGTCTCATTTATTGTGGTCACCTTGTTTCATCAGAGGAGGCTATCTGAGTCCAACCTTGAGCATTGTGTGAATGAACTCCATTTTAAGCTGCTGGGCAATTTGGTTGACACATGTGTGGGATGTTGCTTGAATTTTGTAATCAACTTGTTCCACGAACAAGTTATCCAAAGGCATGTGTACCCTTCGGAAAAATACTCTGCTGCAGCTGCATTGTTAAATTTCAATACAGCTGCTTGATATTATAATGACAGGGCACTTTAAAAAATGCACATCAACTTAATTGCAATTCACTAATTGAAACCAACCAATTATGTGGAGAATAAAGAGCAGCTGTATAGTGCTAATGATTCACACTTGTGCCACTATTAGTGAGGATGAAATCTGAGTAGTTTGCAAATGAATAAAAATTGGAGAAAAGGAGGTTTCTCAGAGTTGAAGAAAGTCAACAATTATTAGAATATTTAATGAAGATAAGTGTGTATGGGGAAGAAGGGGTATCTGTAATGATTTGTATAGAAAATCTTTGATTAGTTTTGAAATGTTGTTTTGTGTGTTTTAATTGTTAAGATTTACCTAAGGGAAGGGTTGGAATATGCTAACTTTAGGGAGGGTCAGATTGATGATATGTTTGTTTGAGGATAGATAAAAAGATACTTATTGACATTGAGGTGGGAGTAAGGCTTAGAGTGATATACTTGTAAAGTTGCACTCTGAATAAATGGAAAACTGCTTTTAAAAAGATAAGTCAGAGATTATGGCAGTGAACAGGCCTCGGGAGTGTTCAGGTACATACTTCCTTGAAAGTGACATCAGAGGTAGACATGGTGGTGAAGGTGTCTGACATGCTTACTTTCATTGGTCAGAGCATTGAGTACAGGAGTTGGAATGTCATGTGTGTCTACAGGACATAGGTGTGGCCATTTTGGGATAATGTACAATTCTGGTTGCCCTTCTATAGGAGGGATGTAGTTAAATTGGAGAAAGTACATAAAAGGTTTACAAGGGGAAGATTCCAAGACTAGAGGGTTTAAGTTTTTGAGGGGAGGCTGGACAGGTTGGGACCCCTTTCCCTGGAATATCAGAAGCTGAGGGGTGGTCTTATGGAGGTGTTATAGATATTCATAAAACCATAAGGGGCTGTGATAAGGTGACTAGCTGAGGCCTTTCCCCAGGGAGAGTTCAAAGCTGGGTGGTATAGGCTTAAATTTAAAAAAGACTTAAAAGGGATGTGAGGGGTACCTTTTTCAAATGGAGGGTGGTGTGTATGTGGAATGAGCTGCCAGATGAAGTGGTAGAGGTGGGTACAGTTCCAACATCCAAAGAACATTTGGACAGTTATGTACATAATGGTATATGGGGATTTGGGCCAAATGCAGGCAAATGGGACTAGTTTAGGATGGATGAGCTGGACCGAAGGGTCTGTTTCTATGCTGTATGACTTCCATTCAATGGGTGCACACTAATGGTAGTACCTAATGTTGCATAAAATGCTCCAATAAAGCCAAGAACTGCAGATGTTGGAAGTCTGAAAGGAAAAAAACTGATTGTTGACAAAAATCAGCAAGTCTGGGAGAGAAAACCATTAATGTTTTGATTCTGGTATGACTTATCAGGACCCCAAACTTTGAATCCAAGCATCTGTGCTAAGAACACAAGATTATGTATCTAATAAAATGGTGGAAATCAGGAGGGTGAAAAACATTTGGAGATTTGGCCTGCCCACTGGGATTTGTAAATGCAAATTCTAGTTTTGAGGGAAATCTCTTGAGTGGGGACTGTGGCGGAAGGAGCATACTGAGGGGTGACAATGATATTCAGTTCTTAAAGTGCTCCAAATCTGAGCCAAAAAAATAGCAGTTCAGCAGTGAACAATAAAGTGGCAGTTTCAATTTGATAACTTTCAATGTCTGCAATCTTTTTTTCTTTTAAGTGGAGAGGTTTTTTTTACTCTCTGATCCAGCTCTCTGTGAACAGAACCTCATAGTCTGTCTGTGTGTGTGTGTGTGTGTGTGTGTCAAGGGACCACTCCTGCCTGGTGCTTGTTGTGTGGTGTCTGTTCATCCACTGTCATATCGTCTGCTCGGTCTTGCCAATGTACCCTATGCCTTGGAGCATCTTTGCCTGCAGTTTGAGATAATGTTGGCTGACTCACATGTTTCCACTTTGGAAACAGAACCGCCATCAGCCCCTACCATGAAGCAGTGAGATTTTCTGGCGGCCCTGAGTGGGAGAATCTGGTTAACATCAGACAAGGAGGGGGGGGGGGGGGGGGGGTAGCTCAGTGGCCGGGTACTTGGATAATAAGGTGGGCTTGGGGATGATAGTACAGGGGAGTTCACTCAATCTTTCATAAAACTGACAGCCAAAGATATGGGGTCTACCACATTTATTTGGATTGGGTTACAAAAATGCTCCAGTATGGAATTTCTACACATGCTGATGTGACATATTTATTTCAGCTAAAGATCCTCTAAATGTTTAATAAGTGACTTTGCACTGTGGGAATGTGACGGAGCAGAAAATCCTGAAACAAAATAAAAGTTTATCTCCTCCTCATGGTGAAGAGCCTGGCACTGTTTTGCTAGCCTGGCTAGTCAAAAGAAATGGCTAATAAATACATTATTTATCATTTGTGGCCTGTTAGTCTTTGCTTCTATGACATTTGTAGCCTTTGAGTCTCATGTGAAATATCTAATTTTAAAGACACTTTTAAACTGTCCTACTTGGTGCCAAGAAAATAGTGAAAACTGAACATGTGACATTTCCTTGAATAGCACAACTCCAGAGCTGCGAAGCGAAGAACATCTCTTAAAGTCTTTGCCAAGAATGGATATTTCTGCAAGTGCCTACCAGACAAATAATGCAACAAGGACATGTTATGATCTAACTCACTAACCACTCCACTGTATATTTAAAATAAAATGTCTTGGAACAGACAGCAAGAATTCCCTGACCACAGGGATCCATGACTGCCCATAAACTGACAGCCATGGTCAGACAACAACTCACCAAGACAAAAGACCCTATACCGATCATGTGCAAGACTAACATACTTTACAAGATTCCATACAAAGACTGCATGAATTGCTATGTAGGACAAACGGGCAGCCAACTTGTAATTGCCATCCATGAACACCAACTAGCCACTCAATACCAAAATCAACTCTTCCCTGGTAGCCATAGTCACAGATGACAAGGACCACAAATTCGACTGGGTCAACACAAGAATCAGAGGACAAGCTAAATCAAGGACAGCCAGAGAAATTCTAGAAATATGGCACTCATCCATTGACTGCATCAACAAGCACATTGACCTAGATCCAATATATCAGCCATTACGACTAACAACTGGAAGAAGCAGGAATGGAACCAAATAAATTCCAGAAGACAGTACAGCAGTGCTTCACAGGACGCTCCAAAGCATTGAAGATGGTACCAGACAGGGGACAGAATATCTGCAAATCAACTTCCCAGTTCGGCAAACATACCCACAACTACAGCAACTTCAAAGGGCAACTTTATGAAAAGTGTTTTTAATTATAATGACAGAACAATAGGTTTACCAGTCCTAGTGACAATAGAATAAAGGCACACTAAAAGAAGCATTCATCCACAGTACTTTTATTTTGGTAAAGTCACCATAGCACCACACTTTCCATTGGAGAAAGATCTGGTGGTAAGCTAACCTGAGGGTTGCTGTAACTCGGACAACAGGTGATGTTCAGAAGACAAGATCTCCATGATAACCCCAGCCAGGAGAGGCATTGAACCCATGCTACTGGTATCATTAACTATCCATCCAAGTCTCATTCCCTGTTGACTGTATGTTTGGTGACTATACCGATCAAAAATATGGAGGCTGGATGGTTTCTCCAATATATTCCACTACAATCCTTTAGTGTATGCCCAGCACCAAGATCTAGAGCTGGTCCTTGACTTAAAGATGAGAAGTTTCCAGTCTCCAACAACAAAAATCTTGACATGCCATAGCCAGAGATCTCGATGGCAGGAACCTACCCAACAACAAAGGCATGAAAAATATACTCAGTTTCTAAAACATACTTGCTGGGAAACTAAGGCTAGTGACAATCGAGCACGGGCATCTTAGTGATTTGTTTACATTTTAATATCTTCTGTTCTCTGAATTTTTAGTTTAGGTAAATCTGGATCATACATATCAAAACTTTTCATATACTTGGATCAAAACTTTGAAAGACAAAACCTGACAGTATGGCAGGTGCAGTTTCACCAAGTGGAAATCAAGAAATCCCATCGCCACCTTCTCAAGGCAAATCACTGATAGACACCATGGTGGCAGCTCATGGCCTGTTTTGGCTGCAGCAGTATATTTGTACCTGTTGCCAGCAATGCTTGCATTAGTTTCCGTAAATTAGGAATTACACATATGTAACATAGTACTGAAAGATTCAACAAACCATTTCAGTGCCTTTATTACCAACACAGGCACTTTAGTGCTTGGGTTAATATTAAGCTGTTTGGTTACAATCAGTTGCAAATGTGTTGCTGGTCAAAGCACAGCAGGTTAGGCAGCATCTCAGGAATAGAGAATTCGACGTTTCGAGCATAAGCCCTTCATCAGGAATAAGAGAGAGAGAGCCAAGCAGGCTGAGATAAAAGGTAGGGAGGAGGGACTAGGGGGAGGGGCGATGGAGGTGGGATAGGTGGAAGGAGATGACCTGGGGGGTGCAGTGAGAGAGGGACTCACTGAAATCCTTGTAGAGGGAGGAAGAGAGCTTCTTCAAGGAAGGCATCCTTGTAAGAGGATTCGCAGTAGGTTAAAATCTTCGAGTAAAAAATGAGGTCTGCAGATGCTGGAGATCACAGCTGCAAATGTGTTGCTGGTCAAAGCACAGCAGGTTAGGCAGCATCTCAGGAATAGAGAATTCGACGTTTCGAGCATAAGCCCTTCATCAGGAATAAGAGAGAGAGAGCCAAGCAGGCTGAGATAAAAGGTAGGGAGGAGGGACTAGGGGGAGGGGCGATGGAGGTGGGATAGGTGGAAGGAGATGACCTGGGGGGTGCAGTGAGAGAGGGACTCACTGAAATCCTTGTAGAGGGAGGAAGAGAGCTTCTTCAAGGAAGGCATCCTTGTAAGAGGATTCGCAGTAGGTTAAAATCTTCGAGTAAAAAATGAGGTCTGCAGATGCTGGAGATCACAGCTGCAAATGTGTTGCTGGTCAAAGCACAGCAGGTTAGGCAGCATCTCAGGAATAGAGAATTCGACGTTTCGAGCATAAGCCCTTCATCAGGAATAAGAGAGAGAGAGCCAAGCAGGCTGAGATAAAAGGTAGGGAGGAGGGACTAGGGGGAGGGGCGATGGAGGTGGGATAGGTGGAAGGAGATGACCTGGGGGGTGCAGTGAGAGAGGGACTCACTGAAATCCTTGTAGAGGGAGGAAGAGAGCTTCTTCAAGGAAGGCATCCTTGTAAGAGGATTCGCAGTAGGTTAAAATCTTCGAGTAAAAAATGAGGTCTGCAGATGCTGGAGATCACAGCTGCAAATGTGTTGCTGGTCAAAGCACAGCAGGTTAGGCAGCATCTCAGGAATAGAGAATTCGACGTTTCGAGCATAAGCCCTTCATCAGGAATAAGAGAGAGAGAGCCAAGCAGGCTGAGATAAAAGGTAGGGAGGAGGGACTAGGGGGAGGGGCGATGGAGGTGGGATAGGTGGAAGGAGATGACCTGGGGGGTGCAGTGAGAGAGGGACTCACTGAAATCCTTGTAGAGGGAGGAAGAGAGCTTCTTCAAGGAAGGCATCCTTGTAAGAGGATTCGCAGTAGGTTAAAATCTTCGAGTAAAAAATGAGGTCTGCAGATGCTGGAGATCACAGCTGCAAATGTGTTGCTGGTCAAAGCACAGCAGGTTAGGCAGCATCTCAGGAATAGAGAATTCGACGTTTCGAGCATAAGCCCTTCATCAGGAATAAGAGAGAGAGAGCCAAGCAGGCTGAGATAAAAGGTAGGGAGGAGGGACTAGGGGGAGGGGCGATGGAGGTGGGATAGGTGGAAGGAGATGACCTGGGGGGTGCAGTGAGAGAGGGACTCACTGAAATCCTTGTAGAGGGAGGAAGAGAGCTTCTTCAAGGAAGGCATCCTTGTAAGAGGATTCGACAATCAGTGACATGCTTCAAGTGGCCTCAGTTAGGATGGAGTCTGAGACCTTTAAACCCTCATGCTATGATGCCACGATGTTTTAACAAGAGTGTCTCTTAAAGTGTACCACATAATAACTGGGAGACTTCACACAACATAGTCGTTTTCCAAAATATATTTTGAAAAAAACCAAATAGATATACATGGTTGCACACACAGGCAGGTTTTGGCAATCCAATAATCATACAAACAGGTAAAAAATAATTTACAAAATTAATATTTTAAACTTAAATGTAACTCTGCAGGTTTGACAAATAATTTTGATCTGGTGGTTGTATACCTGGCTGGAGGGATATGTGTTCACAGTTGACAATTAGTTGCTATCTCTCATCATTGCAGCACAGTCGTCATTGGCAAAATTTTCTTCCTCACTCTAGGTGGAGAGTTTGTACATTGTTTATTGCTCTGATCTGGCTTCTGATCCCTTGCAGCATGTAATTGCGAGCAGTAATGATTAGTACAAAATCAGGGCTGGTTGCACATTGTAGGGGATTTTCCTGGTGTGAAGTATTTGTACTTCTAACTCTCACTCTCTGCTGAGTATGCAGTTACGGTGGTTCTCTGCCTCCTCACTAGTCCTGTATCTCTTTCATCTTCTTCTATCTTTGCGAAAGAATACTCCATGCCTCTTTATAGTTAGATACTTAGTTGCTGGGCAAGATTGTTCCCACTTGCCTTCTGAGCATAAGCAGTGCTGAGGGTAATAATCACTCCTCCTTTTATGGTTTAACAGAAATGCAGCAATGCATGCTAAAATTGTGTTTGCAGCTTGACCCATGATGATCACTGATTTGATTATATATGCCATACACTTGGCTGGAGTGTTTGTAAGAGAATAGTGGGTGATATTGTGGTATGTATGGGTCACTCCTCACTCAGCACATGTCTTGGAATGATGTGCCAGTGAACTGCAGTTTATTCTCAGACTCTATCCATTCCTGGACACTAAATGAACTGAAAATGGAGGTCATTGTCCGTGCTGGTTACGCTCATTGTGTTAGGTAGCCAAACAGTCCCAAAGACTGTCACAAAGACTGTTCACCTTTCTTGTGAAAATGTCTGTTGTACTTTTGTCCAAGGTGTTGATCTTTTATACATCTTTTACAAATCCTGTAGTTGTTTTTCTTTGGCATTTGATGATTGCAAGAGTCTACATTAGCCTAGTATCCAGGGATGTGCAGGGTAGGTGGATTAGCCATGGGAAATGATGGGTTCCAGGGATAGTTAGGGGGGCTGGGTCAACTCTTCAGAGGGTTGGATGTGGGTTCGATGGGCTGAATTGCCTGCTTCCACACTGTGTAGGTTCGATGATTACTATGGCTTTGACCGATTGTTTAACAGATCAGCATTATGAACGTTGACAACTTCAGCTGATTTCAAGTATGTCAAATGTTGTCTATCAATTTCAGTGGGTGTGGATTGAATCTCATGAATTGTATCTTTATGGGGATTTGTTTGTCCTGTCGCTGTGGGACCATTGGAATCTATCAGGTAAGTGATTTCTGGAAGCCAAGATAAGCTTTATTGACACTGTGTAGTGTGGTGATATCAATGCACACGTTGGTGATTTTACTTTATGTTGTGAGATGGTCTCTCTCAGCTCGTTCCATGGACCACCACTTGCTAGGTCCCTATCCTTCAGGATGCGATTTGCACCAGCTCCTTAGCTGGCTTTGGCTTTTAGGTTTAAGGGTTGTTAATGGTTGTAAAAGCTGTGATCAACTTACAGCATTGCATGGTGTGAGGTATCCACTCCACCCTCTCCTCCCTGACCTATTACCTTCATCCCCTCCCCCACTCACCCATTACTCTATGCTACTCTCTCCCCACCCCACCCTGCTCTAGCTTATCTCTCCACGCTTCACGCTCACTGGTTTTATTCCTGATGAAGGGCTTTTGCCCGAAACGTCGATTTCGCTGCTCATTGGATGCTGCCTGAACTGCTGTGCTCTTCCAGCACCACTAATCCAGAATCTCGCTTCCAGCATCTGCAATGATATGGGAGGCTTGCTCATCATCTGAAATTTGCCTTTTGCACAGTTGACTGTGTGCTTCATGAATGTGTTTGCATTTGTTACAGCATCTTGTGACAAACTTGCCAATCATCCCTTGAGGCTTTCTATCCATACGATGAGTTAGAGTCTGCTAATCCTGAAAATTATTATCGTCCTGCGTTGGTCTTCATGTCCCCTCCAGACCTTTTCTGAAATTTCCTGGTCTTTCACAGAAAGACCGAATGGATCAATTCTGTGAAATGCCTGCTAGCTAATGGCAAACAAGACTTTCAAAGATCTCTTCTTTTTTTATATATTCATTTGTGGGAAGTGGGCATCACTGGCTGGGCCCAGCATTTATTGCCCATTCCTAGTTACCCTTGAGAAGGTGGTGGTGAGCTATATACTTAAACCGCTGCAGTCCAACTGCAGAGACTTGACCCACAATGCTGTTAGGCAGGGAATTCCAGAATTTTGCTCCTGATACCCATTGATTTAGCCAGGGCTCCTTAACGTCACACTCTGTTCAATGCAGCCTTGATGTCAAGGACTGTCGCTCTCAGCTCTGTTGTCCATGTTTGAACCAACTGTAATGAGGTCAGGAGTTGAGTGGTCCTGATGGAACCCAATCTTGGATTCAGTGAGCAGGTTATTGCTGAATAGGTAATGCTTGAGGCTAGGAGTAAATGGAAGCCCCTTGAGAACAGAGATAAGAAGAAACTTCTTCAGCTAGAGAATGCCGAATCTATGGAATACATTGCCACAGAAGGCCAGGTCATTGAGTATATTTAAGATGGAGGTAAAGAGGTACTTGATTGTCAAGGGGATCAAACGTTATGGAGAGAAAGCAGGAGATTAGGGTTGAGAAACGTATTAGTCATGATTGAATGGAGGAGCAGACCTGATGGGCCAAATGGTCTAATTTTGCTTCTATGTCTTATGGTCTTATGATAGCACTGTTGATGACACCTTTCATCACTTTAATGATGATCAAGAGTACTCGGATGCAGTGGTTATTGGCCTGGTTGGATTTGTCTTGCTTTTTGTGTACAGGACATAACTGGGTAATTTTCCACATTGATCTCTTCTTCAGATTGTATATCATTGGATTAATGTATGTTGCTTGAATAGCTGCAATTCACTAAAGGCATCATTGGCTAGCTAATCCATAATTAAATATTTGACTTTCATTTCTCGTTGAGGGTATTTTTAAGACTACAGTGTTGTTTCTTTCTTTTTTAGTTTTGATTTTCCCTCTTCTGCTCCTCCTTCACCTTATTTTTCACTGTTGCTGGTCTTTTACTGGAATTTAATCAGTTTTCAAATGTCTCCTTCAGGAAATGTAGTGGCAGAGTTTTTGCCACTGGATGGCATTTGTGGAAAATAAGGCGTGATAATGTCATTTGGGTTCCCTTTGATTTTACACTGAATTGGAGATAAAATGGCAGATCCAACTGACCTCTGCACACAGGTAAGACTGACTAATTTAGGAAACTGCTTTCTAGCAGTTTTAAAAGTTGTTTTAGAGGTGCTGTGTAATTATACTATATGAAGCCTTTAATGGCTTTTGTTGAATGTAAATTGGAAATATTTATTTAACTTATGTCAGCTTATTTAATAGAACTTTTACTTGAAGTCGATAGAAAGAAACTTTGCCTTTTAGCTGTTCATATACAATTCTCGACCCACAGAGAATAGTAGTGTTAGTTTCCTGACTGCTTTGAAGGCTAGGGCTGTTGTCCAGCTGATATGCGATGATGTTTCTACATGTCTGCCCTTGAGACTCTGGACATTTTATAAATAGCCACCATTGTTTATCACTGTAATGAGGGTTTCACCCAGCAGAATACTTGAACGTGATGCATAAACTTCTTCAGTCAGAGAGTGGTGAATCTATGAAATTCTCTGCCACAAAAGGCTGGTGGCCAGGTCACTGAGTATGTTTAAGACTGAGATAGAAAGACAGGTTCTTGAGTATTAAGTTGATCAAGAGTTACAGTGAGAAAGTGGAAGAATGGGGTTGAGAAACTTACCAGCCATGATTGAATGGTGGAGCAGACCCAATGGACGGAATGGCTTAACTTCTGCTCCAATGTCTTATGGTCTGATGGTTTTGTAATGCTTACGTTAGCTTGTACAACATAAGAAAAGATATGGGTAATGTGATATTGAAAGATTAAACAGATTTTTATTACAGCTCCCGATATCCTTATAAAAATATTTCACCATCCAGGCTAATATTAAGCTATTTGGTTACAAACAGTAACATGCTTTCACCCGGAGGTCATGCTTCAAGTGGCTCAAGTGAAGACTGAGTTTGAGACAATTGTACCTTGAGATTTCATGCTCTGATCATGTGATGATATGACAAATGTGTCTTTCAAAAGTATACGGCCTACTAACTGGACACAGAACACAACAGGCAATAAATGCTGACCCTGTTGGCAATTCGAATGTACTAGGAATAAATGTGTAAAGAAAACCATATCTAGAGAAATAAATAAGACCGACTTATAAAAAATGAAATCAGATGGATCCAACACACCACATTTCTATGGATTACCCAAAATTTACAAACCAGGAGCCCTCCTCAGACCCATAGTCTGGATCACCAACTTACAGACTGGCCAAGGAGCTACAACAAAGACTAAAACACTTAGTATAAGAGTCATGCCACTCCATTCACTCCACCCAAGAATTCTTGAACACCATCAAGGACACCAAGCTAGAAGAGGATGAAATAATGGTCGCCTTTGATGTAACAGCCCTGTTCACATCCATCAACATTAACCTGGCCAAGGAAACACTGACCACACTATTAGAAGACCCAAAGGCACATACACCAAACACCACTAACTTCATCAGCAAGGACAGTGTTGTCAAGCTAGTGGTCAACCTAGTGGACACTTCATTTTCAATAACAGAACCTACAGACAAACCAACAGAACACCCACAGGATCTCTGATATCAGGGTTCTTAGCACAGGCAGTAATGCAGAGACTTGAACAAACAGCTCTGCCAACCATCTAACCCAAACTTTGGATCGACTATGTGGATGACACCCTTGTCATCACCAAACAAAACAAATTAGAGGAAATCATCAAGACTAATTTTGACGGTATTAGGCAAGAACTTTCAAAGCTGATTGGGGACAGATATTTGCAAGTAAAGGAACAGCTGGAAAATGGGAAGCCTTCAGAAATGAGGTAATGAGAGTCCAGAGAAAGTATATTTCTCTGGATAAGTTAGGGTAAAAGGAAAGGCTGGTAGGTGTCAGGAATGCTGAATGACTAAAGAAATTGAGTTAAAAATCACACAACACCAGGTTATAGTCCAGCAGGTTGAATTGGAAGCATACTAGCTTTCGGAGTGATTCTCCTTTATCAGGTGATGGTGGAGGGCTCAATCCTAACAGTCTTCCGGCACCTCAACTGTGACAACGATATAACAAATATCTCAGCAAGGAGCCCAGCAATCACTTCCCTAGCTTCCCACAGTTCTAGGGTACACCTGATCAGGTCCTGGGGAGTTATCCATTTTTATGTGTTTCAAGACATTCAGCACTTCCTCCTCTGTAATTTGGACATTTTTCAAAATAGCACCATCTATTTCCCTACATTCTACATCTTCCATATCCTTTTCCACAGTAAATACTGATGCAAAATGACTTGTTTAGTATCTTCCCCATCTCCTGCAACTCCACACAAAGGCTGCCACAGAATTTATAGCAAAAATTTAGTGTGATGTAACTGAAATTATACATTGTAAAATTGATTGTCTGTTAAGGCTTTCATCTGTTAGAATACTGTGATAGTTTCACTTCTTTCATGTGTAAGTCACAAAACCTTTTTTTAAAAAGTTAGATTCTCGGGTTAGCTGTTAACAATGGTGATAGCTAGACAATATGTCTAGCTACCACCATTGTTAACAGCTAACCCGAGAATGCAACTTTTAAAAAAAGGTTTTGTGACTTACACATGAAAGAAGTGAAACTATCACAGTATTCTAACAGATGAAAGCCTTAACAGACAATCAATTTTACAATGTATAATTTCAGTTACATCACACTAAATTTTTGCTATAAATTCTGTGGCAGCCTTTGTGTGGAGTTGCAGGAGATGGGGAAGATACTAAACAAGTCATTTTGCATCAGTATTTACTGTGGAAAAGGATATGGAAGATGTAGAATGTAGGGAAATAGATGGTGCTATTTTGAAAAATGTCCAAATTACAGAGGAGGAAGTGCTGAATGTCTTGAAACACATAAAAATGGATAACTCCCCAGGACCTGATCAGGTGTACCCTAGAACTGTGGGAAGCTAGGGAAGTGATTGCTGGGCTCCTTGCTGAGATATTTGTTATATCGTTGTCACAGTTGAGGTGCCGGGAGACTGGAGGTTGACTGATGTAGTGCCACTTTTTAATATAGGTAGTAAGAGCAAGCCAGGGAACTATAGAGCAGTGAGCCTGACTGTGGTGGGCAAGTTGTTGGAGGGAATCCTGAGGGACAGGACATACATGTATTTGGAAAGGCAAGGACTGATTAGGGATAGTCAACATGGCTTTTTGTGTAGGAAATCTTAGCTCTCAAACTTGACTGAGTTTTTTGAAGAAGTAACAAAGAGGATTGATGAGGGCAGAGTGGTATATGTGATCTGTATGGATTTCAGTAAGGCCTTTGAAGTTCCCCATGGGAGACGGATTGGCAAGGTTAGATCTCACGGAATACAGGGAGAACAGGCCATTTGGATACAGAACTGGCTCAAAGGTAGAAGACAGAGGGTGGTGGTGGAGGGTTGTTTTCAGACTGGTAGCCTGTGACCAGTGGAGTGCCACAAGGATTAGTGCTGGGTCCACTACTTTTAATTATTTCTATCAATAATTTAGATATGAACATAAGGGGTATAGTTAGTAAGTTTGCAGATGACACCAAATTTGGAAGTGTAGTGGACAGCGAAGAAGGTTACCTCAGATTACAATAGGATCTTGATCAGATCAGCCAAAGGGCTAAGAATTGGCAGATGGAGTTTAATTTAGATAAATGTGAGGTGCTACACTTTGGGAAAGCAAATCTTAGCAGGAATTATACACTTAATGGTAAGGTCCTAGGGAGTGTTGCTGAACAAAGAGACCTTGGAGTGCAGGTTCATAGCTCCTTGAAAGTGGAGTTGGTAGGTAGATAGGATAGTGAAGAAGCTGTTTGGTATGCTTTCCTTTATTGGTCAGAGTATTGAGTGCAGGAGTTGGGAGGTCATATTGCGGCTGTACGGCACATTGGTTACGGCTGAAAATGTGTTGCTGGTTAAAGTGCAGCAGGTCAGGCAGCATCCAAGGAACAGGAAATTCGACGTTTTGGGCACAAGCCCTTCATCAGGAAGGGCTTGTGCCCGAAACATCGAATTTCCTGTTCCTTGGATGCTGCTGACCTGCTGCGCTTTAACCAGCAACACATTTTCCGCTCTGATCTCCAGCATCTGCAGACTTCACTTTTTACTCAAGGACATTGGTTAGGCCATTGTTGGAATATTGTGTGCAATTGTGGTCTCCTTCTTATTGGAAAGATGTTGTGAAACTTGAAAGGGTGCAGAAAAGATTTACAGAGGAACCTCAATTATCTGAATATTGGATTATCCAAAGGGGATCTCAAGGTCCCAATCGAAACATTATGTCAAAGAGCTGTTTCAACCCTGATCGTGTCTTTTGTTTACAGGTGCAATAATTAAAAAGGAACTCAGCTCACTGAAATGCTGCCCACAAACATGCGTCTGTGTGTCACCTGTAATGTGACATGAACCCAAGGTCCCGGTTGAGTCCCTCCCTATGGGTACTGAACTTAACTATCAGCCTCTGCTCCATCACTTTTCGCTGAGGTCAAATGTGCACAACAATCAACAGACAAGAGTGTTCCTTCCCAGTTGGAGAACCCTTCAGTGGTCCAGGACATTCAATGTCTGACCTTCAGGTGACCGTCCTCCCAAGGCGGACTTCGGGATATGCAACAACGAAAAGTAGCCGAGCAGAGACTGATAGCTAAGTTCGGTAGCCATGGGGATGACCTCAACCAGAACCTCAGGTTCATGTCATACCACAGGTGACCACCATTGCACTATACATACATACATTGACACAGACACACACACAGACACTCTTACACACTCGTGCATGCGCACACATACACATACCCACACACATTTAAGGGGTGTATTTGTATTTGCTGAGTTACATTGTACTTTGCTCAAAAACTGCATGAACCCATGTAAGATTCTGTTAATTCATTTTTTTAGATTAGAATCAACCTAAACATTATGGCACAGACAGCAGCATCACTTT